>NC_041234.1:120992174-121037407 GCF_002837175.3 Physeter macrocephalus
GCGCCTGGTGGGCCGAGGGGAGAAGGTGGTGCCTGGGGGGGGACCACCTCTGTCCTTCCCACTGGGTCTGGACTTCTCTGCGCCTGGCTCTGCCCCTTCTGCATCTGAGCAGCTTCTCAAAGAGTCGTCTGCAGGGACTGGCCGCAGGCCAGCCCAGGGCCAGTAACGGTGGGGACCATGCCCCTCCCCTGCAGATCAGTGGCTGCCTCTTTTCTGCCTGCCCCCTGCACTGCTGGGGACGAGGCGCTGGAGGCTGGGTGGAGCCCTTGGTCTGGGTGTTGGGGAGCTGGCCACTGGCCCCTGCCTGCTCCTCTTCCTCTCCCTTCCTGAGCTCGTGCTTTTTTTTTTACTGGGCTGTGGCTGGGAAGCAACTGTGATCTGAATCTGGGCTCATGGTGGCCCAGAAAGTGCTTCCAGAAGCGGGGCATGGCCAGCATGTTTTCAGCTGCCCAGTTGGGAGAGGAGGCCTGAAAGCTTGAGCCTTGGCTGGCTTTAAGGCCCCTCCCTACATCCGGGGGGTGAGGCTGGCTGCCACCCAGGGGAGGAGCAGGTGGCTGTGCGGCCGCAGGAGGGACGGTAGAGTTGTGTGCAGAGGGCGGAAAAGCACAGAGGACTCGGGGTAGGGCACTGGGCACAGAGGTGAGGGAGGCTCTGAACGGGGCTGCAGAGGAACAGTGACTGCGCGCTGGGACTGCCGTTGCGCACCATGGCAAGAGGGAGCTGTGGCAGGGCCCACCCAGGGAGGTAGGGCAGGACAGGTGCAGACACCCGAGGCTGGAGGGGGGTGGGGCAGACTCTGTGGCCAGTGCCTTGAATGTGTCCCCCTGCTGCCACCTGCCCGCTGAGGGGCCTGGAGACCCACAGCCTGCCCCCCCCGGGGTGGGGGGCCTGGTGACAGTTCCTCCTTGGGGGATGGCGGCACGTTTAAGCTGTCTGCGGCATGGCCAGGGCTTGCTGTGATTTCAGGTCCTGCTTATCTGGTCCTACCACCCAGCACTTTACCTCCTGTAGCCTGGCCATGGCCTGGCCTTCCCCCGGGACAGCATCCGTTGCTGGTGGGATCTGGGATAAGCACACTAGCGTCAGGCCCTGTTCTGGGGGCACGACACACCCCTTGCCCCACACTGGTCTGAACTCAGGGAGGCCGAGAGGCCAGTGCAGACGGGACCCCCTGGGTGCCAGGGCAGTGGGGGGGGCGGGCGGGCCTGGAGATCCAGCAGCCTGTGGTCTGGGCCCATGCTTCCATCCAGCCTGTGCACCGTGTCAGCAGCCTTGCCAGAAAGCTCGAGCCACCCTCAGGAGAATGGAAGCAGAACTTTATTCCTCTGGCTGGAGAAGAGAAGTAGCGGGTGGCTGTGCACACGCCCCCACCCCTCCCCCTCCCGGGAGCAAAGAAGACAGGCGGGCCCCTCTGCTGGCCCCTCTCCTCTGCCCAAGGGGAGGCGGGTGAGCGCGGCACAGGGCAGGGTCGGCTGCGGCGACAGGGCGGCCAGGGCTGGCCAGGGCTGGGGCGGGTGCTGCTCGAGTGGCAGAGCGCGGGCGCAGGGGCACTTCTCATCCTAGGAGCTGCTGGCTGGCACGGACCCAGAACTCAGGGCACCAGGACGCGGTAGGGGCTGCCTGGGATGTGCTCGTCGCCCCATTTGACCACCAGCGTGTATTCCCCCTTGTCCTTGAGCAGGTAGGAGACGCTGTAGAGCCTGCTGCCCACGTGCTTCACCAGGATCTCCTCGCAGGGTGTCCGGGGCCCGTGTACCCCCACCAGCAGCATGTTGTTGCCTGGGGGTGGGGGAAGAGGCCTCAGTGCCCGGCCCCAAGTCCCTCCCCTCAGCTGTGACTGCGCTGACTCCCTTCTCCCGTGTTGCATCCTCCCCTTCCCACCTCGTCGCCTGTTTTGGGGTGACAGCCCTTCCTAAAGAGCTGCCAGCAACCCCCCACCCCCACCCCGGCAAGACCAGCAAAGGAAACTCCAGCTCCCCCAGGGCACTTCCCTGAAGGGTAGAGGAGACGGCAGGGAGGCCCAGGCTGGAGGTGGCCCGCTCCCAAAGGCATTCCCAGCCCCCTCATTCCCCTTCCCATGTTCCCAGGCATTGGCTCTCTGCTCTCACTTCTAGCCTCATCTTCAGGAACCGGGCTAGGGCCTGGACGCCCACCTGCTTTGCTGCAGTCCACCGTGAAGCTGCTCTTCTGGCCCATGTAGGCCTTGCTCAGCCCCACGCCCTTGGCCAGCACCTTGCTGGCGTCGGTGGGACCTGGGCCTGGGGCCCCATGCTGGGGGGCACTGGCAGTCTTGGTCAGGGAGTCCACAAACACTGATGATGTCTCATGGAGGCTGTGGTTGCTGACCAGCACCCCCACCCCGGCAAGACCAGCAAAGGAAACTCCAGCTCCCCCAGGGCACTTCCCTGAAGGGTAGAGGAGACGGCAGGGAGGCCCAGGCTGGAGGTGGCCCGCTCCCAAAGGCATTCCCAGCCCCCTCATTCCCCTTCCCATGTTCCCAGGCATTGGCTCTCTGCTCTCACTTCTAGCCTCATCTTCAGGAACCGGGCTAGGGCCTGGACGCCCACCTGCTTTGCTGCAGTCCACCGTGAAGCTGCTCTTCTGGCCCATGTAGGCCTTGCTCAGCCCCACGCCCTTGGCCAGCACCTTGCTGGCGTCGGTGGGACCTGGGCCTGGGGCCCCATGCTGGGGGGCACTGGCAGTCTTGGTCAGGGAGTCCACAAACACTGATGATGTCTCATGGAGGCTGTGGTTGCTGACCAGACGGTGACCTGCAGGGCAGAGCAGGAGGGGCTAAGAGGTGGCCAGAGTGTCACGCACTGGGTTGGGTAGCCGTAGTCTGGTACAAGGCTCACCTGTAACTCTGGCCTTGAAGGGGCTGCCCCCAATGTGGTAGGGGCCGCCGTACTTGATGGAGATGAGGTAGCTGCCAGGTGCCATGGGGGTGTAGGTGACGCGGTAGCCCTCAGGGCACTCCTGGCAATCCATCTTCACCTTGGAGGGCCCGTCGATTGTGACCGATAGCGCACCAGCGCCCGCATTGCTTGTGTTCACAATAAACTCAGCTGGGCTCCCTGGGGGCACGGGAGCTTAGGCAGAGCTGGCCTGGCCCGTTTCCCAACTCCAGCCCCACAGCGTAGCCTTGTCACCTCCGCACGCCTCCTGTTGTCACTGAGAGCTCAGAGGAGGGAGCCGAGCAGTCGTGTTCACACACCGCAAGCTGCACCCACTGACCTACCTGTGACGCCGCCTTCCAGGCCAGCTCCGTAAGCGGACACCAGGCCTGGGTCCCCTCCATGCCCAGGCTCCCCAACTCGGATCTTGAAGGGGCTTCCAGGGATGTGGGTGCCATTGAACTTGACGTCAATCAGGTAGATGCCATTCTCCCGTGGGATAAAGCGCACGGCGTACTTATCTGAGGAGCAGAGAGGCGTGCCGTGGGCCTGGGGTCTCTCCTCCCAAACCGAGCAACTGGCATCGGCGAGGGGCTTCCCTTGCCCCCAGCGTCGAGTCCAGCGGGTCTAGGGGGCCCACTCAGCTCTCTCCGGAGACCGTGCTGGCCACCCACACCCCACTGCACAGACCTCCTGAAGCCTGAGGGGTGAAGCTTTAGATGCCCAAGCTACTGATAGGACTCATTCGGACTGGAATCTTTTGTAGGCAAAACGCCCGCCTCGATGCCTCCTTCTCCAAAGGTTACCATGACTGCCTTGTCCCCCACGTGTTCCCTGGGGCCCAGAGACAGGCAGGAACTTGCTTGAGGTCACGCAGCTGGGAAGGGGCAGGACGAGGCTGTGAACTAGTGAAACGGGGCTGAGCAGCTCCTCCCACCCCCGGGGCTGTCCCCAAGTTCCAGGCCTTCGCCAAAGGCCTGGGCAGCCCCCATCACTGGACTTCGGGTCTCTCCCTCAAGAGACTGCACTATACAGCCTGCAGAAGGCGTTTTCCTTCCTAGCAGCATGGCTGCTGAGCCAGGTCCCCAAGGGCTTGGGTCACAAGTTGGGGAAGCGCCGCCCGGCTGAAGGAGCCCAGGCCTCTGGACCCTGTCTCGGCTGCTTCCGGAGTCTGTGCCTTCCCTTTGTACTCTCAGCCTGCTTCCAGCCAGTGGGCCAGGCCCGGGGGAGGCCCACTGCTCCCAGCGGGGCCAGGGCAGACGGCTGGGTGGCCGGGAAGGGACAGGGCCTCACCTTGGTCGATCTCTGTGACATAGCACTCCTCCAGGGCTCCTGAGGGGCTGTGCACCTTGGCATCGATCGCCCCCTTGGCCCCGTTCAGGCTGACTGCAAAAGAGGCTGGCTGGTTGACCTTTAGCCCTGACTCCTGGAAGCACAGCAGACTCGGTTAGGGGCTGGGGCGGGGCAAGGGAAGGCAGGGCTCCAGAAGCAGGAGGCCCACGGGGTTGCACTTACCCATCTGGCGTCCAGCTTGGTTTAAAGAGGGAGAGCCATTGATTCTCGAGGGGCAGCAAGCTACAGGCACACACCCCCGCTCCCAGACCCACGCTCTACAATCACACAGCGGGCGGCAGGAAGGGGGGTGGCCCCGCCCTGCGGGCAGCACTCAGCCCTGGCAGGCTGTCCCTCTTTAAACCTCAGCCCTGGTGCGCTCAAGGGGCACAGGCTTCTGTTCAAAGCCTTTAGAGCTGAGACACGAGAAAAACTCCACGCGACGGTCAGGGGTACTTCCTCCGACCCCAAGCGTGGGCTGCACCCGGCCAGAGCAGAAGCCCGGCGCCCCGAGCTGGGCTGGGCGGGTCACTCGACACAGGGCCAAGGCCTGCTCTGTGCGGCGGCTCTGGTCTGGCCGGGCCCAGGAGCCCCAGGCGGGCGGTTTCTCTCGGTGCCTCACCTGAAGACTAGAAACAGTAAGGCGGCGGGCGTCACCAGACGGAGAAGCCACAGGCACCACAAAAGGGCTATCAGGGATGTGCTCCTCGTTGAACTTGACTGAGACCTCGTAGTCACCTGAGCAGGGAGAGAGAACAGAGGGTGTGCCGGGAGGTCCCCACCCGTCAGCGTTCCAGCCTGCCGCCTCCCCCAAACAGCCTGAGTGGCCCTGGGACCTCAAGGTGGAGGGTGGGAGCCAGGCAGGGCTGTCCGCGTAGACCCAGACCAGCACCCAAACCCGGGTGCTGCCTCCCAGCCCCAGCCACGTCTCAGTACCTGGCTCCTGGACCACATAGGCCACACCACAGGAGCCATCCTTGCGGTCCTCGAAGGAGATCTCGGCCTTGCTGGGGCCCTCGACTGCAATGGCCAGGCCCCCGGCGCCAGCTTCCCTGGTCCAAATGCTGAATTCAGCTGCGGGAAGGTACAGTGTGTCCTCACGGAGGGCTGCTCCCCTGGCATCGGCCCCCGCCAAGCATGGCTGCTAGCCCCTCCTTCCCCCCCAGCCCCCTCCTCCCCTGCAGCCCCCGCCCAGGAGCGGTAAGAGCCCCGCAGGAAGCGGGCCTACCTGGCACTCCAGCTTCAGCCCTCTCCAGGCCAGGGCCCCCGGCACGGACCTTGTGGGCTCCCCCTTCCCCCAGGGGCCCTACAGTGAACTGGAAAGGGCTCCCAGGCACGTGCTGGCCCTTGTACTTGACGCTGACGGTGTGCATGCCCATCTCAGCGGGCACGAAGCGGATGCAGTAGGTATGGTTCTCCCCTTCCACGATCTCGGCCTCATGGCTCTTGCCTGATGGGCTAGTCACCTGGGCTGTCATGTCCTGGATGCTAATTTCTGTAGGTGGGGAACAGCCTGGTGAGCAGGGGACCGAGGGGCCCCCCCCCTCTGTTTGGGAACACCTCGGGCTGGCACCTAGGACTCCCTGAGACCCTCCCTGGCTCCTGTAGCTCCTACCAGGGATCTTCAGGCTGAGGTCACAATGACTGCCAACGTTAGCCACCGAAGGGGCCCGTCGCCTGCGTGTGATGCTCTCTTTCACCCGGCCCTCGCCTGTCACCTTCACGGAGAAGGGGCTGCCTGCAGGAAGAAAGCACAACCCACGTCCCACACAAGTTACATCCTGCAGGTGGACCCTGGGGTGTGGCAAGGAGGGCTGCCCAGCCATGGGGAAGGTGCGTGGGTGCCTCACTCACCAGGCACGTGCTGGTCAGCGAACTTGATGTTGATGATATAGTTTCCAGGCTCCGTGGGGCAGTAGGTGACCCTGCATGTGCCATCCTCCAGGTCCTCTGTGTTGATGTCCACCTTGCTGGGACCCTCGATGGACAGGCTGAGCCCACCATAGCCTGCGGGAGGGACACCCCTGAGCCAGGGGGCCAAGTACAGTGGTCTCACCCCAGCTTCCAGGCGACCACCGCCTACCTGCATCACGGGTGTCGATGATAAACTCTGCAGGCTCAAAGGTGTGGCCTTCGTGGAGGCCCTGGCCTGAGACCCGCACGCGGCTGGCATCCCCAATCTCCGACTGGCTGATCACCACTGGAATGGGGCTGCTCGCCACATGCTGGCCATTCTTCTTCACGTGCACCAGGTGCTCCCCGGTCTCCTTGGGCACGAATGAGATCCCTGGACACGGGGAGGGGCTGTCAGCCGGGGAAAGGCGTGCCCCCACCCCCAGCCTCCCTCCTTTCCAGAAGGCCCTGCTCCCCAGCCTCTTACCCACGTGGCCATTGCGCAGCCGCTTCAGCAGACAGGGCTCCTCCCGGCCCGAGGGTGGCACCACCGTGGCTGTCAGCAGGCCGAGGTCCGTCTCCGAGATGTTGATGGGGATGTCGGCGGCAGAGCCCACCTTCAGGTGGGACATGCGCATCGAGTCGTCACCTGGCGGGGGACGGTCACTGTGTGTCCAGGCACAGAGGGAGACTGCACCCACCCTGCCACCTGCCTCCTTTTGTCACTGCTCTGGGTATCACCTACCTGTGACCCTGGCAGTGAAGGGGCTGCCCGGGATGTGCTGCTCGTTGTACTTGACCAGGATGCTGTAGTCACCAGGCAGCACGGGCAGGTAGGAGACGCTGCACGTCCCGTCCTGGTTGTCAGTGCAGCTGATTTCTGCTTTGGATGGGCCCTCGATGGCCAGGGACAAGCCCCCTGGAGAGAGTTGTGGGTGAGGGTGGGAACTGTGCCCAGGGGCACTGCGCCAATGAGGAGAAGCCCCAACGGGCAAGCAGAGGCTGGGGGTGGGGCAGGGAGCCTCATCCGGGGAGCACCTCCAGTGTCCACCTCCCCACCGGATGACAGTAGCCCGTGACACACAGGCAGGTCAAGACGAGAGCTGCCGCTCACCCTCTCCCGCATCCTTGGTGTTGACGGTGAAGACAGCAGGCTTGTTCACCACCCCGTGGGTGAGGCCAGGCCCGTAGGCTGTGACGTGGCCGCAGTTCACATAATCCACGTAGAACTGTAGGGGGCTTCCTGAGGCAGGAAGAGGGGCCACGTGGAATGGGGGCCTCGTGTTGTCCCCAAGCCCTTCCCCCAGCCCCACGCCCCTGTAAGGTGGTGGTGGCATGCTGAGGGGCGCACCTGGGATGTGCATGTTGTCGTAGCGGATGTCCATCTCGTGCAGGCCGGCCTCGCTGGGTGCGTAGCGCACGGTCACGGTGCCGTCCTTGTTGTCGGTGATGGCCGGCTGGGCCACCTTGCCCGAGGGCATCCGCACCTCCCCTGTAGGACGGCGGGGCCCGGGTCAGGGCAGCCCGTTGGCACACTCTGGCCTCTGTGGCCCCCTAGCTCCTCCCCGCCCCCCGCTCACCAGTGATCTCGCCCTTCTTGATGGTGAAGGGGATAACAAGGTCGAAGGGCCTCAGGCTGGTCACATCCAGCCCGTTGACACCCACCAAGGGCCTTTCTGGGGCCTGCAGGGGAGACAGAGAGGGCCTGAGTGAGGAGCTGCAGGAGGGAAGGGGGTCCCGCGTGGGAGGATCTGGGGTCCCTCCTAACAGGCGGCAGAACAGGGCCTCACGGGACACCCAGCTGGCCGGTCCCCGAGTGTCCCCCTAGGGCTGGGAGGAGGTGGGCCGGGCCATACCCAGGTCTGCTGGCCGCCCTGGGCGTAGGTGTACGGTGGGGCCAGCTGCTGAGGCCGTAATGGGGGCTGTGTCGTGGGCTGGTCTCCAGCCAGAGCCTGCAGAGCAACGCACAAGAGCTGGAGACTCTGTCATCACAGATGAGCCCCGCCCGGACGCCTCACCCCTGACCCCTCCTGACCGTCACTTGGAAGGGGCTGTTGGGCACGTGTTCGCCGCCAAAGCGCACGCAGATGACATATTTGCCCGGCTGGGGGGCCGTATAGAAGATGTCAAAGGTGCCGTCCTCGTTCTCTACCACGTCCACGTCCACCTCGGAGCCATCGGGCGTGCACACGGTGCAGGTCACCTTGCCTTTGCCTGCCGCCTTGGTGTCCACGGTGATCACAGTCTCCTCCCCAATCTGGATGGTGGGGCCGATGCCAGCTCCTGGTGGGGCAGGGTGGGTCCCCAAAGGGGGGGCCAGTGCATGAGCTCGGCGCTCGGGCCACTTCTGTCCACCTGCCACCCGCCCAGGCCTCTTACTGCCACCACCAAGCACAGCCAGGCCTCCCGCCCCCACCCCCCCAAGCTGGGATGGTGAGTGATTTCTCAGAAGGCAGGAAAGGTTCCCCCGAGCCACCTCAAGCCTGGGAGTCCTGTCTCGGGAGAGTCCCCCACATGGGAAAGGCCCAACGGGTGGCACCCAGGAGGAGTCTGAGAGGAAGGAAGGGCCGGGAAGCCCACGAGGCCACCGCCGCCATCAGGGCACAAGCATTTACTGCCCCCGCCCCCGCCCACTTGGCTTCAGCCTGTGCCGTGGACCGTGCTGACCGGCGCCAGCGCTCCGGCTGGGCCCATGGCTGCCTTCGCCCCCGCGGCCTGGCCCCGGTCCCCAGTGCCGTGTGCGGACGCGGTGAGGCGGAGTCCTGCTGCAGCGTGGGGAACGTGACGCTCGCCCCCCGCCCCCCGGGCCTGAGGGTGAAATTGGAGTTTCCTGACAACTGAGAACGCTCGCTCGACCGGAGGCTTGCAGAGAGGGGCGGCCGGGCGTGGCCCGGCGCAGGCAGGGAGCCGGGAGCAGGGAAGCAGGTAGGTAGCAGGGTTAGCGCCCAGGCAGCACAGCGCAGCAGGAGTGGCAGCGCCCGGGGGAAGGGGGGCAGGAGGCCCAAGCCAGAGCCACGGCTGCGAGGTGGCGAGAGCAGAGCAGCTGAGCAGCCTCCAGGGCCCCAGAGTGCCCGAGGAGAGGGGGGGGACAGTGACGTTATGATCTGGGCTCAGCCGTGGAGGCTCGGGGGGCTGTGGGCTGTGAGGCCTGGCAGCGAGTGCTTTCTGGAACCCGGCCCCTGCCAGGGAAGCAGCTGAGTGCAAGGGGGTCCCCCGGCCAGCCTGCCACCGAACTCTCCTGTCCGCCGAGGGCTCCCACTTTGCTGGGCTCCATGCTGGCCTTCCGCGGCTCTCCTGAGCTCTACACCTGGCCCCCTCTGCTGCCCGCCCTGCCCTGGGAGGCCTCACCTCGCACACAGCCACACCTGGTCTCCCTGGCTCGGAACCTGGACCCGCCACCTAGCTAGTAGCTTGGGCCCCAACCTCACAGTCAGCCCCGACTCCCCGCTTTCCCTGCCCCGTGCCCAGCCCCTCAGCTGCTCCATCCTCAAAGTACCCCCCCCCAGTTTGGCTCCCCCTCAAGCCCCACCACCAGCAGCCTAGCCCAGGCCACCTCTCCGACTGGTCCAGAGGTGACTTCGGTTCCCCAGCTGGGCGCCCTGTCTCCATTCTGCACGCGGTGGCCAGGTAAACCGAGACCACTCCCCCAGCCCAGCCCTGCCCCTGCCCGCCCCCACAGGCCCTACCCCCTGCCCTAGGCACGCAGGGCTGGCGTCTCAGACCCCGAGGCCTGCTGTCCAAAGTCGTCGAGCCCCTGCCATGGAGCCCCAGCCACCCTCTAACTTTCTCCCCGGCTGCCTCGGCCAAGGTCCAGGCCGACAGCCTTCAGAGGCTCCCGTGTAGTCGTTGCCTCTTCTTGGTGTCCCTGGCTGGGGCTGGCTCTCCCCTCCCATGCCCGAGCAGGAGAACCTCCGTGCCTGGTTGGGGACCATCTGAATAACGTCACTGCTTGGGGAATAGGGGGAGGGAGGGAGGGGGGAGGGGGGGCCACCGAGTGCACTTTGGGGCTCTGAGGCCGGGCCGGGCCCCGCCATGCTGGCCGCCCAAGCAGTCGACGCTGGTGCTACGGCACCACCAGCCAGCCCCACCCACTCATGCAGCCTGCACCTCCCCCGGCCTGGGACGCAGAGGCCCCCGGGAGGTGGGGATGGGGGTCTGTGGATCCGGCCGGGGCCGGGGACTCCCGCCGCTCGGGGGAGACCCCACGCGAGAGCCCTGGACGCGGAAAGAGGAAGTGAAAAGAAAGGGCCTGCTGCCCGCCCCCGGGACTTCCCCGGGAAGCCAAGATCCCCAGACCCCAGAGCCCCCAGGGGGGTGCCTCTCAGGATGCACCTCACCCCAAAGCTCTCAGCTGCAACCCGACTGCTCAGATGGGGAAACGGAGGCCCAGAGAGGGGGAGGGCCGGAGCACTCATGCTCAGCTCCGGAGGCCGCCCTGGGCCCTACCCCTCCAGTTCCCCGCTCTGTCCCTGCCAAGAGCTGCAGCTGGAACTGTCCTGGGAATGAGCACGGAAGAGGAAAGGAAGCTGCCCTCTGGGCAGGAGGGGCGTCAGGAGTGGCCCCAGCAAGCAGCTTACCTAGCCCGTGACCTCCGATTGACACTGAGGTGAGAGGGCAGAGAGCAAGGACAAAGGTCAGGTGAGTCACTCAAGGGGGCGGCCCCCACTCCCACACGCCGCCCCAAGCAGCGAGCCCTTGCACACAGGCACACCCAAGCCCCGTGCTGAGCGCCGTGGCCGCTGGCGGGCTGGCTCACCTGTGACGGTGCACTTGCTGGCATCCCCAGTGGGCACGGCCCGAACGCGGTACGGGGAGAAGGGGATCTCATCACCACCATACTTGATGAGGATGGTGTAGCGGCCCGTCACGTCTGGCACGTAGGCCACCGTGTACGTGCCGTCGTGGTTGTCTTGGATGTGCGTCTTCTTGGGCTTGCCCTCAGGGTCCTGTGTGGCAGAGCACGGGGGACGCGGTTGGCCCAAGCCCAGCCAGGCCCGGGGTTCCCTCAGCCAGGCCCGGGGTTCCCTCAGGCCCTCTCAAAGGACCAAGCGTCAAGCACCACTGCTGCAGGGACAGCCTCCGAGCCGCTCAACCATCACAGCCCAAGACGGCTGCCTGCATCCACCACTGTCCTTCACTTCCCCACGGGCAAGGTCCAGAAGGGAAGCGCCAAAATGCCCAGTGCTCCCCCGCCACCCTGCGTGACAAGAGGCAGGGCCAGGGACTGGGCGCCCATCCTGCTTTGCCCCCTCGAGGACCTCTCGGCTCCCATCCTCTGCCCCAGGGCCTTCCCTAGCACTAGGATGAGCTCCCGCGAAGATCTGAGTCCTAGCCTATACCCGGCCCCAGAGAACGTTACAGGAAGAAAAGCTGAGGCTCTAAGGGCTTTGGCGACATCAGAAGTGAGCAAATGCGTGCGTGGGGAAGCCTGTGTCTGTCACCACCATCCTAGAGGTGGTGGCGGGGGGGGCCTGCCCTGGCTGGCACGGCTCCTAAGGGAGACCAGAGAGCCGGACTGGCCCATCTGCCCCAGGCCGCGGACCCCGCGCTGCACCCGGCTCCAGCCTGGGCCCCTCCCCTCCCTCGCCTTCCCTGTGCCCGGAGCTGCAAAACAGCAGGACCAGGCGGCCACCCGTGCGGCCAGCTCACCGTGATCTGGACCGCCAGCAGGCCCTCCCCCGCGTCCTTCGCGTCAATGGTGAACTCCACGGGCAGGCTGGCAGGCACGCCAGTGGTGTTGAGCCCGGGGCCGCTGGCCTTTACCTTGCTGGCATCATGCGTAGGCAGCACCTTGACCTTGAAGGGGCTGTTAGGCCAGGATGCTGTGAGCGGTCAGGAAGGCTCTTGGTGCCCAGCCCAGGCCCCTCCCCACAGGCAGAGGGCCCAGCCTCTTACCTTCGGGGCACCTCTTCTTCCCCATACAGCACCGAGATGCTGTAGGGCCCCTCACGGCTGGGCACGTAGTTCACGGTCTGGGTGCCATCGGCATTGTCCACCACATCCACTGGCTCCACCAGGCCTGGCCCCAGTCCCACAGACAGCGCCTCAGCCGGCGCCCTGGGCCCCTAGTCCCACCACACTAGGAAGCCGAGTCTGGGCCACGCACCCAGCCCTCACCCCAGGGGGGGCTCGACTCGCCCTCACCTGCCCGTCCCCAGAACAGACCTGAGTCCCTGTGACGTCTCAGACCCTTGCCCGCTCTACCTCCCTCCCGCCTGCCACATCTGCTCAGTGGCCAAGTCCTGTCTGTTCTACCTCCTTTTGGTCCCCTGCCCCAGGGCACTGGCTCTGGGGTCACCTGAGGCTCCTCCGTCAACTGCCTGCCCACCGCCCACCGCCCCCCGCCGTGTGCTGGGTCCCCTCCCTCAGAGGACACACTCTCCTGACCTGACCCCCGCTCCCAGGCACAGGAACACTCACCTTTGGGCCCCTGCACTTTGACCTGCAGCGGGGCCACGCCGGCCTTGCTCGTGTCCACCTGGAAGGACTGAGGGAGGTTGGCACGGACCATGCCTGGGCTCAGGCCAGGCCCAGAGCACTTGACCTTGGACGCGTCTGTCACATCATGCACAGGGACCTTGAAAGGACTGCCTGGAGGCGGACAGACGGACGGCGGCTGTGTGAGACAGAGTGGAGGGCGGACAGGTGGTCCCAGCCCGGCCCCCGCTGGCCTGCCTCCTCACCTGGCACTTGATGGCCGCCGTAGGTGACGTTAAGGCTGTAGGTGCCGGCCTCGTAGGGGACGTACTCGACCGAGCAGCTGCCGTCCTTGTTGTCCATGCAGGACATCTTGGCCTCGGAGGGGCCCTCTACAGCCAGGCCCAGGCCCCCTGTGCCAGCTCCCCTGGTCCAAACAGACAGCCCGTTATCCCCTGGGTTCCAAGGCCCACTGCAGCCCCTGCCTCTGGGGCTCTCGCTCACCTGGTCTCCACGGTGAACTTGTTGGGCTTGTTGGTGGTGCCGCTTTGGATGCCCGGCCCATGGACGCGCACTCGGGAGGGGTCACAGCCCTCGGTCACGGGCACCTGGAAGGGGCTGCTGGGCACAGGGCTGCCGTCGTAGGTCACATCCACAGAGTGGAGTCCTGCAGGAGGGCAGGCTGGGTCAGGAGGAGCCCAGGTCGCCCTGCCCCCACCCCTGGCCCAACCATCCAGCGCCCCAGCACGCACCCTCCTCGTAAGGCGTGTACTCCACTTTGTACATGCCGTCGCCACAGTCCTGCACGTAGGTCTCGGTCAGGTTGCCCGAGGGGTTGGCCACACGAGCCTTGACGTGCGGCCCTCCGGTCTGCGTCAGAGCCCGGGCATCCACACTGAACTCAGTGGTGGCTTCTCGGAAGACGCCTGCAGGGGGGCAGGGAGAGGAAGAATTGGGGCTCCAGGGGCCCCAGCTTCCCCTGCTCCCATGCCTTATGGTGGGAGGCCTCTCACCTTGGCCATCAATCCCGGGCCCGTAGCACTGGACGCCTGAGGTGTCCACTGCGGGCTCCACCTGCAGCTTGCTGGGGAAGTTGGGCACGGGCTGGCCGCCATACTTGATGGTGACAGTGTAGGCCCCGGGGCACAGGGGGATGTAGGTGATGGTGTGCGTGCCGTCGCCGTGGTCCTGGATGTGCACCTCGGCTGGCAGCCCCGCCTCGGAGCGGATCTCAATGGTCAGCTCTGCGCTGCCTGCGCTCGAGCAGTCCACGTGGAACTGACCCGCCTCACCGGCGGTGGCCCGCTCCAGCCCGGGGCCTGAGCACTTGACCTTGGATGGGTCAAAGCAGGGAACCACGTGGGCCTTGAACGGGGAGCCGGGGATGTGGGTGTCAGCGAAGAGGATGTTGATGTTGTAGTCCCCGGGCTCCGTAGGCACGTAGGACACAGAGCACGTGCCGTCCCCGTTGTCCAGGCACTCAAGCTGGGCCTCACAGGGGCCCTCCACCGTCAGGCCCAGGCCGCCTGTGCCGGCGCCCTTGGTGTCGATGGTGAAGCGGGCAGGGGAGCCTGCACTGCCCCCCTGCAGCCCCGGCCCAAAGGCTTTCACCTGAGGGAGGAGGGGCAGCTCAGAAGCCAAAGCCACGCCACCTCCCTGACCCTTGACCCTTAGGCCCCCAGCCCGACTCTGTCTGCCTCCTCTCGTTCTGGCTCCCCTCCCCCACCAGACGGGCACAGACAGACCTGAGCAGGGCCACGGCTCAAAAGGACAAAAATGAGAAGGGGTGAGGGCGAGTCTGGAGAAGAGAGGGGGTGGCGCCTACACCCCAGTTACCTTGCTAGGCTTGGTGGGGGGCACAGCTTCGAGAGAAAAGGGGCTGCCAGGCACAGGCACGCTGTCGTAGGTCACCTCGACCTCGTAGGGCCCCTCCTCGCGGGGCACAAAACGCACCACGCTGTTGTCAGCCCCTAGGCCTGGCTCCACCTTGCAGGGCACTGCTGTCCCCGAGGGGCCCACAATCTTGGACACCACTTTGCCTTGGCCACCGGCACCCTTCGACTTGACTGTGAACTCCTGGTCTTTGCCAACATCCACCTCTGTTGACACGATGAAAGGAAGGAGAGAAATGTGACGCGGGCCCAGGCAGCCCTGGGGCATGCTCAGCGGCTGGCTGTGACAGGCCCCAACTACTTACTCTCTCCCAGGCCGGACACCTTGATCTTGCTGAGGTCCAGGCTTGGAGACACTGCCACCGAGAAGGGGCTCTTGGGGATAGGATCCCCTCCATAAGTGACACTGACACCCACTGGGCCCTGGGAAGGGTACAGAAGGGCAGGGTCGTGGGTCATGGCCCTGGTCCCCCTGGCCTGTGGCTTCCCAACTTGGGCATATGGGGAAGGGGCTTCAGAGACGATGGCTTCTCTCTGCCCCTGCACCCCCTGGACTTCCATGCCCACTCTCTCCCGGGTGGGAAACGAGAGTGGGCAGGAAGCCCCCTGGAGTCGCCCACCCAGCCCACCACGTGAGGGGGCCCACGGGCTCAGCAGGTGTATGGACAGGCGCGGCCACAGGGGGTCAAGGTAGCTAGCTACCTGCTGCACAGGAGTGTACTTGACGGTATAGGTATTGTCATGGTGGTCAACGAGGTCCACATCACGCACCGCGTCCCCCTTGGCCAGCCCCGAGAACTGGACATCCAGCTTGCCTTTGCCGGCGGCTTTGGCATTGACCGTGAAGTGGGTGGGTTTGCCAAGCTCGACACCTGAGGAGACACAGCTACCCTGTAGGGGCACCTTGCCCCACGCCCCCTCGGGGCCCCCCAACCTCCCCATGGGGTACTCGTCCTCACCGGTACGACTGAGGCCAGGGCCCTCGGCCTTCACCTTGCTGGCGTCATGGGAGGGGTCCACCTTGACCCGGATGGGGCTGGTGGGCGTGGCCTGCAGGGGGCGGGAGGAGAAGGGCTGAGAGGAGAGCAGCACCCCAACACCCAGCAGCGTTAGGGGCCGGGAGCAGCAGCGCCCACCTGGTCAGCAAAGAGGACCATGATGGTGTAGCTGCCAGCCCCGCGGGGTGTGTACTTGACCGTGAAGGTGTCGTTGTCATTGCGGATGATGTCGAAGTCAATGTCGGCCTCGGCGGGGCCCACCACGCCGGGCGCACACTTGATGCCGATGCTGACGTCACCTGCGGGGGAGGAGGGAGTGGAGGCTGGGACCCCATGGGGGCGCCTCGCCCGCTCGCCCACCCGCGCTCTCGAGGCAGGGCCTTACCCTGGCCGGCCTCCGTGCAGTCCACGGTGAAGTAGGTGGGCTCGTGAGCCTTGAGTCCCGTCTTGGCCACTCCTGGGCCGTACACCTTGACCTTGTTTGGGTGGCTGCCGGCTCCCACATTCACCTGCAGGGCACGGGGGCAAGTGCAGGGGCATGACCAGTCTGGAGGAGGGGCAAAATGGCGTGACCACCCTGAGGAGTCGCCTGGTGGCTCCTTGAACGGTGCCACGTAAAGCAACCATATGATGCTGCCATGCCGCCGCCCTTCGCTATCTATCCAACCAGAGCGATGAGATCGCTCGTCTGCACTAACACCTGTTCTGGAACGTTCATGGCAGCACTGCTCACGACAGCCAAAAGGTGAAAAAAAACCCACATGCCCATCGACAGATGACCGGACGCCTAACACGTGGTCTATCCATACGATGGAGCATCGTTCAGCCGTAAAAAGGCAGGAAGCACTGACTCGTGCTATGCTGCGGGTGAACTAACACGAACACGATGTTGAGTGAAAGCAGCCGGACACAAAAAGCCACAGGGCCTAGAGGTCTGTCCCCGGTAAATGTCTAGAGAAGGTAAACCACACAGCCACAAAGCGGGTGAGTGGCCGCTTAGGGCCGGGGGCAATTGAGGGGTAGAGGAGTTTCTCTGGGGGACGGTGAAAACGTCCTCATCCTCGATTGTGGTGACGGCCGCGCAACTCTGAACTTACTCACAACCACCGAGTTGTTTAATTGAAAGGGGTACGCTGTACGGTATGCGAGTTTCATCGAAGAGGGCCGTACCAAAGCAAAGCAGGCGCCCAGGGAGGTGGGCTAAAGGCCTGTCTGAGGCCTGCAGAGGGCAGGCTCACCCGGAAGGGGCTGCTGGGGACGCTGACGCCTCCCCAGGACACCATGGCCGTGTGCTTCACCGGCTTCCGGGGCACGTAGGAGCAGCTGTAAGTGCCGTTGCCGTTGTCCTTGACCACCGCCTCCACGGGGCAGCCCTCGTTGTCCTGGAAAGCGGGCGGGAGCAGGCGGCCTCCTGGTCAGTGCCTGGGTCTGGGCACCTGCCCACCCTGCCCCCACCACAGACGGGCACCCCACCTGGACTTGGACCCTGAGAGGAGCCTTCCCGCCGTGCTTGGCATCCACCGTGAACTCTGCCGGCTTGTTGACGGCCACACCCGTCTTCTCCAATCCAGGCCCACGTGCCTTCACCTAATGGGAGGGCACCCAGATCTCAGGGGACCAAGTGCTGGCCTCCAAAGACAGAGTGGCAGGAGCACGCTGTCGGCGATGCCAGCCCAGGGCCCCAAAGCCCAGAGACCCAGCCCAGCGGCCCGCGCCCTGTACCCTGTCTGGATGGAAATCCTGGGGCGCCTCGCGGATGTCGGCCATGAAGGGGCTGAGGCGGATGTCTTCGCTGTTGCACAGCACGTGCACGGCATACTCGCCAGCCTCCTGGGGCCAGTAGCGCACATCACAGGAGCCATCGCCCTTGTCATCACATTCGATCTTGGCCTGCGACGGGCCCTCCACCGAGAAGCCTGACAACAGCCGCCAGCTCCGTCAGTGCCCTGGAGCCTCGGGAGGGTGGCCCTCAGCAGCCTCTGCCCCCAGGTGCCCACGTCGCAGCCTCCAACTTACCCAGGGTGCCCACGTCGTCCCCAATGGCCTCCACCACAAAGTCTGCAGACTTGCCAACGACGCCGCCCTCCAGCCCGGGGCCCCAAGCCCGCACCTTCTGATTGCCACACTCGGTGCCCACCTTCACCTCGAAGGGACTGCAAAGAGAGAGCCACCCAGGGGAGTGCCAAGGGGCCCCGTCTTGGAGGGGGGCTGGCCCGGACCCAGCAGAGGGAGGAGCGCGCCACCTCTGAGCGCTCAGCCCGGGGCCTCACCTGCGCCCGATGTTCTGGCCGCCCCACGTGATGGTGACAGTGTATGTGCCGGGGACCAAGGGGTGATACTCGAAGCCGTAGACACCATCCCCCAGGTCCTTCTGTTTCACGCGCTCCTCGCCCTCTGCCGGAGACAAGGGAGGGCCTCAGGCCTGCCCAGCAGTGGCCGGGGCCTGGCCCCGCCCACCCCAGCCCAGCCACAGGCCAACTCACTGGGACCCTTCACGGTGACCTTGAGCTCCCCACTGCCCGCGCCCTTCGTGTACACCTTGAAGTCGGCAGTCTCCTTCACTCGCACACCCTTGGGTTGGAGGCCCCGGCCGACGGCGCGGCAGGCACCTGGGTTACAAGCTGTGAGCAGGAGGCTGGCTGAGCTGCTGGGAGCTGCCGCTGGGCGACCCCTCCCTCGCCCCCACAGGGCTGGGCCATCGGGCCACACGGGCCCGGTGAGGGATGCGTGAGAAAGAACTGGAAGGGACCGCGACCCGCGGACCTGTGTGGCCCAGGCCAGGACACGGCAGGCCTCCTCCCACCTGCTCCAGCCACGCCAGCCCCCAGCCCCCCGCCCCCCCCCCCCTAGGAAGACAGATCCAAGTACCGTTGACCCTGTGGGCAGAGCAGAGAGCAGCAGGTTTCTAGACAGCTGGAGCGAGCTCTTCCGAAGGTGAAAGCGTGGAGACAGAGAGACGGAGAGGGCGAGAGCAGGAGGAGGAGGAGGGTCCCAGCCGGGCAGAAAGAGCGCGCCCGCGCAGGGCAAGTACAGAAGCCCGGGGAGCCGGGGCGGGGGCTGGAACGGGACCTGCCCGGCTGCCCCGCTCCGAGACCGCAGGGCTGGAGCCGTGCCCAGCGGGGGGCGGCTGGGACTGGCCTACCTTGGCCAACAGTGACAGTGTAGGGGCTGCGAGGGATGGGCACACCAGCGAAGGTGACATGCACTGTGTGGGCGCCCTCCACGGTGGGCTGGTAGCTGCAGCGATACGTGCTGTCGCCCCGGGCCTCCAGCTGAGGCTCCACGGTACCCTTCCGTCCCGCGGGGTCCTGGATCACCACTTCCACCTCGCCTGTCCCCGCTCCTGCCGGGAGGCAGAGGCTCAGATCCCGGAGCCTCCAGGCCGCCCCCGCGCCCCCGCAGCTCTTCCCCCAGACCGCCGGCCTCGGCACCCTCCCCTCACCCGCCGTGAAGATCTCAAAGTAGGTGGTCTTGTTGGCGATGTTGCCGCTGGGCTCCAGGCCAGGGCCCTGGGCCGTCACTTTGCTGGCATCTCCCTGGGACTTGTCCACATACACCTCGAAGGGGCTCTTGGCGATGTGCTGGCCGGCAAAGAGCACGGTGACCTGTTCCCAGGAGGGGCACACCGTGAGGGCAGGGTTGGGGCGCCCTCGCCACTGCCCTCGCCACTGGCCTCCCCTTGGGCTGAGGGCTCACCTTGTGAGTCCCCGTCACCTCGGGGACATACCAGACAGAGAAGGTACGGTTCTTGTCGTTATTGGCGGTCACCTTTGCCTAGGGTGGGAAGGAGTCCGTGAGCCATTGCTCAGAGCGGCCCCTCCATGCGGGGGCCCGGCAGCGCCCTGCCCTGCCTGCCGGCTGCCCTACCTCCTCCTGGTGCCCGGCTGGGTCCTCCACGTACACCAGCACCTCTCCCTGCCCGGCGCTTCTGGTCTCCACGGTGAACTCTGCTCGCTTCTTCACCATGTTGCCTGTGGGCTCGATGCCTGTCCGGGGACGAGGGTGGGGGGAGCCACAGGCTGGCTGTAAGGGCTGGCGCGCAACCCGCCGCAGCCCCAGCAGGCCGTTCGGAACGGGGTGAGTCAGTTCGGTGTACACCCCAGCACGCAGAACCCCGCCTTCAGCCCCAGCTGCGCTCCTGCCGTGGGACAGGCCTGGGCCTGTTTACTAGGACGCTGGCTTGAGTTTGCCTCAGGCTGGTGTGGCAGGGGGAACACAGAGCCAGGGGCCAGTTTTGACCAGCCCTGACCCACTCCTGTCTGACTCACGGGGGAGCATTTGATAACCCGGCAGCCACGTGACTGAAGACTCCCCGGGAGCTCACGTTCAGGGAGGAGGTCACCTTGCAGAAGGACCCCCCGCCTGGCTCTCTCACCTGGCCCGTAGGCTCGGGCTTTCTTCGGGTTCAGTTTGGGCCGCAGGGGAGCCCCTGGTTTCAGCTTGGCCTTGGGGAACTGGGACAGGTAGGTCATAACGGAGTGCTCATCCACATTGGGGTCCACGATCTCCTCAGGGGTGATCACCTGTCACGCGCAGAAAAAGGAGCCAGTTGGCCTCCAAGCCTCAGGGTCCTGGGACGCGCCACCTCTCCGCACTGGGGCCTCGGCCCCCAGCTGGCCCTGGCTGGCCCGGCGGAGCGCACCTGAGGGATGCCCAGCCAGTCGTCGGCCTGCTGCATGGCTTCCCTGGCGTTGTTCACGGGCTTGCTGGCATCCCAGGAGTCCCAGTCAGGGCACAGGCCTGCGGGGCAAGGAGGGCCGTGAGTCGGGGGCCACGAGACCCGGCTGCAGGCCACCCCTGCACCCCCTGCAGGCGGCCCCGGCCCCCCCGATGCCCCTCACCCGGGGCACAGCTGTCGACAAGGGCGCCCAGGGCCCTGCCACTCTGCCAGTCCCGGCTGAAGTTGGTGATAGGCAGCTGCGGCAGCTTGTTCTGGATCCAGCCCAGGAGCCTCTGCTTGGGTGTCTGTTTCTTGGCCTCCTCGTCCTCCTCCTCATCCCACATGGGCATGGAGATGGAGTAGTGCAGGATCAGGGTCCAGATGAGGCCCAAGATCAGCTTGAGGTTCCCGTCCACAATGGCCTTACTGTCTGTAAGGGGAACAAGTGGCAGCGCCGGGCGGGCAGGGCCGACCGGGAGTCCCCACGCACGCACGCGCGCGCACGTGGGTTTGGGGGCGGCACACATTCAGGGTGTCAGGCAACTCCCAGGCACTGGGGAATGTGGCAGCACAGCAGGCCCCAGGGGGGAGGCAGAGGCCCCCATGGGGCAGGGTGGGGTGTGGGTTGGGGCCCTTTCTGCCCAGGGCCCCTTTGGGGGTGTGAAGGAGGTTCGGAGGCAAAACACCTGTGGACACATGGTGACAATACAGCACAATGAGGGGGCATTGCTGGAAGCCCTGGGGCCGTGGGGACCCAGAGGAAGGACAGGAGACAGCCCTAGGCGGCAGGCAGGGCCAGGGGAGGTGGCTGTGGAGAGTGAGTGGCATGAGTGCTTTGCAGGGGCCGACCCCCCCCCCCCCCGCCACCAGTGACCACCAGGAAAGGGGTAGGAGGAGCAGCCGGGCCCCAGGCCCTTGACGCCATGCCAGGGCCCCCTACCAGGCCCTGAGAAAGAGGAAGGCAGGCGGGCGGAGAGGTTGGGAAATACGGCTGCTGCCCTGGGGTCGCGGGGGCGGGTGGATGGCATCAGGCCGGGGAAGCAGAGGCGTTGGGCAAGGACTCTTTGGGTGGAGGGTGTGAGCCCCGCCCCCCCCCCCACTGCCTTAGTGCTCCCCCTCCCCCAACAGAGCCAGGCTGGGAGCTGGGCAGCAGCCCTGGCACAGGGGGAGGGGCTGGGAGCCCCAAGGAACCAGTGGTTGGGCTGCATGGCCCTGACTCACTGGGGCCCGGCAGGGATGGCCTGCCAGCCAGGATGACGGGCAGGACACATTCCAGGGGCCCCCTCACCCAGCCCGAAGGGGGAGGGTGGAGCCAGTGGGCCTGGGTTGGGCGCTCAGGGCCCAGCTTGGGAGCCTGGGTGGCAGAGGTCATGGGTGGGGTCCCCAAGTCCTGCTGCCTCAGCAGAGCCTGCTCAGCTGCTGCCCGCCCTCTTCGCCACCTAACGGGCCACTGGGCTGCAGGCTGGTGGCCGCCAAGCTCACCACAGGGGAAGTGGTTAGGGCGGGCACCCTGCACCCCATCCCCGTGGCAATCCCTCTGGGCTCTGAGCCCCACCCAAGGCCCTTCTGGGTCTCAGCCTCCTCAAGCGATGGTGGGGGGGGCCGGGGGGGGAAACTCTGAGAACTCAGGAGGGCAGCTCATCTTTGGAATCCCTGCTGGCATGTTCCACCTACCCTTCCCCAACAATCAGTAGAAAATACTTGTCTAGTGAGTCAACTTGGGGGTGGGGAGAAGGGGATGGACGCCACCAAAAGGGCCATCAATGGCAGGCAGCCTCTGAATGCAGCGGGCAGCACCTTGCGGACCAGCTCAATGCCACTCACAGCAAAGCGGCCTTCCTGCTCCTAGACTGGGGTTGGTCCCGGTCCCTCACCACTGCCTTGCACCGTCCCCAAACGGCAGGTAGGAAGGTGAAGTGGGGGCTTCAGTGGGGGCTTCAGGCTAGGGCTGACTGGAAGGTTCAGAGAAGCTGGAGCAGCCGGGCCTTCCTGCCAGGCTCCCACCCGCAGAATCCCGAGTCTAGCACAAGCCCTCAGCAGGCCCGAGGTCCACTATGACCCACGAGGGGAAACACAAGGCCAAGCTCATCGGCCATCATCGGGCTGGGCCCTTCCCACCCCCGGTCCATAGGAGGCCGGCCTAGGCCCTCCCACCCACCTCACAAAAGAGGGCGGGAAGGACCGGGCTCAGAGTTGAGAGACTGACTGGGTGGATGGCCCCGCCTCATCCCACCCCTTTCCCCAGCCCCCGGGGCCAGCCTGCCCCCTCCCTCCCCTAATCACTGCTGCTTTCCAACATTTTTTTGCCTTATATGGCAAAGCTCTGGGAACTAGGCCTGCTCCAGCCAGCTCACAAGAGGAGAAGGAGGGAGGGGGGAGGAGGAGACCCCCCCCAGACAATTGGGGTGTGGCCCGCCTCCCCACATCCGGTTGCCCCCCCACCCAAGGCTCAGAGATGACTCAGCTTGGCTACACTGAGGCTGGGACTGGGGGGTGGGCCTCGGCCTCGACTTGCATTCCAGAGAAAGAGGTGAGGCCCTTGAGACCTGCCCTGAGTGGTTGGGGGCACCTGAGTCTCGGTCCCTCCTTTTCTCAGGCTCAGCATGGACCGGGCCGGGGCTGTAGGGACAACTGGAAGGCCTCTTTCGATTCTGAAGAAAAGAAAGCTCGTGCCCCTTCTCTCCCTGTCGCATCTCCCCGACCCCGCAAGTCACAGTTCTGGTGCCTGTCCCTGTGTGGCTCTCATCTCCGAAATGCCTGGGACGATGCAGTAGGCCCGATCAATGCCAGCCTCACCAGCCCGGTGACACAAACACTGGGCTGGCAGCGAGCCCAGCACATGCTGGAGTACCTCCCGAACAACTCCTGCATATTCTAGATGCAGGAAAGCAAGTCCTACATGGAGGCAAGAGTTTGGCACAAGCTCGACAGTAACCGGGTATCTAAGTGACTACAAGCCAGCTCCCTTCACTGGCCAGCGCCCAAACCCATCTCAGGTGCTGTTTTGCTAGCTATGGCCCTCTCTGGCCCCCTAGTTCCCGAAAGGAGATCTAAACTTGGGGTATAAGCCATCTTCACTGGGGGGGGCACTAGACAATGGGACCCACAAGCTCCAACCCCCTGTTTAAGGAACCACAGGGGTGCCTGAAGCCCAGAGGGCCCTCTCCAAACTGCTGTAGCCCCGGCCTTCCCCTCGTTAGAGATGGGGCACTAGGCGCACGGCCAGAGCTTGGCCAGTGCCCGCCCCCGCCCCAGGCCCTCTCCCACCGCGGGCACAGCGGCGGGGGCGCGGCCTGTGGAGGATGTGAGCTCAGCCTGGGCGTGGGCCAGCCGGGGACAGGCGGGCGGGGGCGCGTAGCGGTCCGCACGCACCGCCGGCCTGCGAGCCTTTGTTCTCGAGGCCCACAAGGAGCTGGGCGGCCCCGGGGACTCCCGGGGAGGCGCCACAACTTAGGGGGGTGTCTGCGAGGGGTCGGCCCGGGGAAGATGGGAGGACGCGCGGAGCCCCCCTCCCTCGCCTCCCAGCGCCACCGGGCGGCCCGCGCCCTCACCGATGGACACGAGCTTGATGCTCTCGCGCTCCAGGAACTCGAGCGCCACCGACACATTCTCGAGCTGCATCTGGCGGAAGGTGGGCCTCTGGTTGTGCTTGCGGTGCATCTTCTTCTGGCTGAGCACCTCGAGCAGCGCGATAAGCCGCAGCCCGTCGCTCAGGTCCGTCTGCAGGTTGGCGATGCGCTTGCTCACGCACTTGAGGTGCTCGTTGCACCAACGCGTGAATGTGTTCTGTTGGATCTTCTTCCACGGCGCATCCTCCGCCAGGTCCTTCTCGGTGGCCGGCATCTCGGCGTCTCGCGTGTCGGCGCCACTGCCCGGAGCCGCGCCCGCAGCGCTCTGGCCCGCGCGGGAGTGGGAGCTACTCATTTTGAGGCGCGAGGAGCCGAGGGGCGGTGCTGCAGCCCAAGCGAGGGGACGGCCCTTTAATTAAAGTCGCAGGCACCTCAGCGAGCGCGGGGCGATGCAGACAGCAGAGGTTGCGCTGCGGAGAGAGCGAGCCCTTTAAATGCGGACGGGGGCGGGGCTGGGAGGCGGAGTCACGTCGGGGCGTGGTCGTGGGTGGGGCTTCGGGGCCGTGCCCCCCCCCCGCCCCACCCCACCCGTTGGAATGCCCCCCTGAGTCCCCCCACCCGGGCGATTTCGACCCGACCCCCAGGCTCCGGGAAGGGTCGTTGGGCCCCGTAGCGGGCAAGGATGGGCTCAAGTCCTGCGATCTCCCTCCTGCGCTGCAGGAAACGCCGCAGCGAGGAAAGGCTGAGGAGCGTCTGGCGCTGGACCGCTTGGCTTCCAGCGGGCACACCATACAAGGGACTTTCCTTCCCCAAGGCCCCTGTGGGGGGTGGGGTGGCTCGCCCTCCCTGAGTCACGTGGACTCCGCTCGGTCCCCGCAGCCCCCCGCCGTCCGCTCTCCCCCGAGCTCCGGCGCTTGGGGTTCCCTGGACGCGCCCCAGCCGGCGGCCCCGGCAGCAGCAGCAGCAGCGGGAAGGGGCCCGATCTGAAGGGCGAGCCCTTGGAGAGCGCGGGTCTGGGCCAGGCGCTGCTGGCAGCGCTTTGCGCGCGTGCGCCACGCCAGGGAAGCCCGTAGCGCCCGAACCCTAGGCCGCCCCCCCCCGCAGACCCCCAGACCCCCTGCCCCAGCCGGCCTTCCCGCTCTGCAGGGCCTGGCCTGCGCACCTGCGCCCCGGCGGTCCCCACCGCCTCCCTCCCTCCCCGCTCCACCCGGGAGGAAATGGGGCACTGGGCCAGGAGGCCACCGGCACTCCAGGAGCCAGCAGCCTTGGAAGGGGCCCGGGCGTGCCGATGCGCACTGGCACGGGGCGCCGTGTGATGCAGGCAGAGACAGCGAGTGCCCGCCTCACCCACCAGCTGTCCACCTGGGGCGGGAGGGGCTTCCTCTCCCGTCGGAATGGCCCCTGAGCCCAGTGTGACCAGCGGCCAGGCAGCGGCGGGGGGCGGGGGTGGGGGCTTCCAGACTCAGAGGGACCTGCTCCGGGGTTCCAGTAAGACTTGGTGGGCTCTGAGCACCTGGGGCTCGGTGGGCTTCAGGGCCGTGGTAGTGCAGAGCGGGCCCCCAGGACAGGGGGGCCAGGGGACCGAAGGGGGCAAACCACGGAAGGCTGCCAAGGCCTGCTGGGGAGCCGGGATGGTGTCTCCAGGGCAATGGGGAGCTATTTGCTCAAAATTAATTTTCTGGTAGATAACTGGAGACCGTGGGAGGTCACTGTGGGGAGACACTGACCGGCAAAGGCACAGGGGCAAGAAGCCTGTTGGGACATTCACTGCCACCCTCTTCAGTGAAGAGAAGCCAGCCTACTCATGGCTTTGTCACCAGAATGGACTCACTTCCTCCAGTCCTGTGTACCTCCCCTCTCCAGGATGTTCCCTTCTTTACGTCTTTTTTCCAGAAAGGCATGTCTCTGTCCCTCCTGCTTGATTCTTAGATTGACCCGCAGACTAGCAGTAATTAAATTATCTGCTAAAGACCAGTGGGAGAGGAGGCCCTGGGTCAGCCAGCACGTCATGCCCAAATATGGTTGACTCTTGCACAGCCCTGGTGTCTGCATCACCCGCAGTGGGGCTGCAGTCTCCACCGGCATCTCCCCTGCCCTGCAGCATGCTCGCTTAGGGGCTGCCTGTCACCCCACTGGTTTTTCCTCACCAGTGGTGGTGGTATGGGGTCTAAATGATGTTTTTCAGTCTGAGGCTCACCTCCTGTGCACTGTCCACTCCTGACCACTTTCAGGCACACGTGCACAGAACTCCACACGGCGGTGTCTGGGAGCTGGGATGGAGGCGGGAGAGAGCTGTAGAGGGGGACCCGTGGGGACCCCTCCCTAGCAGGCCCCATTCACGAGGAGGTGAGAGTTGTTCTTCTGATTCCCCTGCCCCACTGGAAAGCAAGTTCCCAAGGACAGAATTACACCAAGAATTGATTTTCACTCCATAACTGCCATCCAATTGGGTCATCTGTGTTCATTCCTTAATCTTCAGAGAGCAGGGAAACTGAGTCAGAGTAAGCGACCAGAAGCCGGCTCCAGCAGAAAGGGGGACAGAACCTGGGTGCCCTGGCTTCCAGCCCTAGGCTTTCCCTATTTGGGGGCGATAAGTGATGGGGGTGTAGAGGGTTCTTGTCCCTAGGGGACATAGTATCACCACCAGGTGGCGCCCCGTCCCAAAGCCCCCAGATCGGGCAGTCCTTGAAAGCCAAAATCCAGCTCTTTCATATTTTCCCTTATTTGGAGTAGATTCTTGGATGTTAGACACACCCCGCCTCCCACCCGACTCCTGCCCTCAGACCCCAGGCCAGGCCCTCCCACAGGGGCGCAGGAGGGGCTGCTCAGGCCAGTCCAGGTGCAGCAGGTGACAGCGCTCAAGTCCTGAATTCCCACTTCGACAGTGCTGCCTGGAGCACACGCAGGTGGGTCTGCCAGCGGACTTCACCTGCTTCTCCTGGACCAGGTGGCATGGGAATGTGGGGACCCTGCCGCTCACATCCTGGCTGGTGTGAACATCTAGCTCAGAGCCAACCTGGGACAGGGCGCAGCCTGAGAATCTGGCCTGGCCACCCTCCCACCCGGGTCCCCGTGGAGCACAGCAGCCCAGGAGCCAGCCCCCATGTACCCAAGGCAGTTGGTGCCCAGAGGACTGGTGTCACTGACGTACCCACTGTCGCCCTCCCAGGGGGCATACTGGCTGCGAAGTGTCCTCCCAGGTGGTCACTCGCGCTCAGCCCACACAATGTCCTGCTTTCAGGGCCTTGCCTTCCTGGACAGTCATGCAGTGACCCGCTCACGGGCACCCACGAGAGCCCATATCCTGCCAAACGCTCAGACACCCTCTCTCTCAGGGACCCCCGTGGCTTTCGGCTCCCACACTCCTGGGCACACACGTAGGTTCCCGGGGAAACCAGGGAAGGCGGCTGCGCTCACGCACCCGGCTGCACCTGGCCCTGGGCTCCCGCTCCGCGAGCAGCTCGGTGACCGTCCCACTTGGTGCCTGCCTCGGAGGCCTCACCTGCTGTCCCTGCGGGCGGCCGGCGACCGCGGGGTGGCGCCTGGCCGGTCCTAGAGCCCGCGCCGAGCGCCTCGGGGCTCCGCTGGCGTCCGCTGCGCGCCGCGCGCCTCCACGCGAATGGGCCGCCGCCGCCCGCCTTCTTGTTTGCCGCACCCCCGCCCCGCGCCCGGCCCGGCCCGGCGAGAAAGCCTTAATTGGTAAAATCGCCCAGGAGTGGGGGTGGCGGGGCGCCGCGGGGGCGCGCCGTGAGCTCAGGCGCCCGGGCCGCCGGCGACGCCCCCCCACCCCCGATGAGCTCACCGTCCAGCGAGGGGAGGGGCGCGCCCAAGGGGTCTGCAGGGCCCGCGTCTCAGCCCAGCAGCAAAGGCCACCTCCTCCAGGAGGCCGCCCACAGTCACGGTCCCCCGCCTTTGCCCCGAGCCTGGGCTGTCCAGACAAGTTTGGTTCTGCCCTTGGGGGTGGGGGGCGACAGGCCTTTGCAGGTGCTCAGCGAGCGCCTACCACCCGGAAGTCCGCACCGGGGCAGGGACCCGAGCCCCGCGACGAGCCAGCTCCTGGCTGCCACTGAGTTGGCCCCTGATGGGTGCCAGGCCTGGCCTGGAGCGAGCAGTAGAAATGTTCCGGATTCTCAGGGGCATGATGAGGCAGTGCTGAGCTCTGGGCGTGTACAGTGGGGTGCCACCGAGGGGCCAAGTGTCTGTGAACTGGGCAGGCACAGCCATGCCCCGGGGCTGCCAGGCTCCCTCCTCCTCTTCTACGTGCCCATTTCCTGGTAGCTTCATATTCAGCTCAAATGTTCCTTCCTTGGGGAAGGCCACATAAAACACTGTCTTAATATTTTGCCCACAACCCTCAATAAGAACTACATTTTACATCCTGAGCCAGTACCTGCACGCACACACAGATCGACACAAATAACTGAAACAAACGTTCCACCAAATGAGACTTTCCCTTACTGCCTGAAAACACTCTGATATATCCTATTCTAGTCTACTTCATAAAAAGAGAGAAAGAAAAGAAGGAAGGGGGCTTCCCTGGTGGCGCAGTGGTTAAGAATCCGCCTGCCAATGCAGGGGACACGGGTTCGAGCCCTGGTTCGGGAAGATCCCACATGCCGTGGAGCAACTAAGCCCGTGCGCCACAGCTACTGAGCCTGCGCTCTAGAGCCCTTGCGCCACAACTACTGAGCTCGCATGCCACAACCACTGAAGTCCGCGCGCCCAGAGCCCGTGCTCTGCAACAAGAGAAGCCACCGCAGTGAGAAGCCCGCGCACTGCAACGAAGAGTAGCCCCCGCTCGCTGCAACTAGAGAAAGCCCGCGGGCAGCAACGAAGACCCACCGTGGCCAAAACT
This sequence comes from Physeter macrocephalus, assembly GCF_002837175.3. Taxonomy (NCBI): domain Eukaryota; kingdom Metazoa; phylum Chordata; class Mammalia; order Artiodactyla; family Physeteridae; genus Physeter; species Physeter macrocephalus. The sequence goes on from NC_041234.1 coordinate 121,020,685, forward strand.
AAATAAATAAATTTTTTAAAATACCTTTTAAAAAAAAAGAAAAGAAGGAAGGGAGGAAGGGAAAAAAGGAGAAGGAAGGAAGAGGGAGGAAGAAGTTTGGTCACACCTGCTAAAATGCTGGCTCTGCTGGCAATGACCTTTCCACCTTGACCCATGGTCAGTACTTTGGCCTTTGTCTCTCCCTGCTCCATCTACTGGGACCCCGTCCCCACAGCACTGGGGTTATCCTCACTTGATAGATGAGTGGCCTGAATTTAGATCCATGAGGTGGCTGTGTTGGAGCTCATGGCTAAGGCTGTCCTTCAAGGAGGGAAACCCGCCTACCACACGCATTGCAGTCAGAGCCAGGGGTACGATAAGTGGGGTAGCAGGAAGGAGACACCTTCATTTTAATTTTCTCTTTACACTACTATCTCCCTCCCCTCCCCCCACACCCCTGAGACACACGCGTCTCGGGGTCTCTACTTCTTCCAGGTCTGGGGGAACGAAGGTTTATACAGCACCAGCTCTTCCCTGGTAAAGACCGTAATAAAGACTTTTTCTCCTTGTGTTGAAGGTTCCTGAAAAGCACTAGAACCAGCTCCATTGCCACTGCCAAGGCAAGCTGACTCTCCAGCTAGCCGTGCCAACAGTCCCAAGGTGGACGGATGTGTTCTAGAGCTGGAACACAAGGTGTTAATTGAGAGGCTTTTGGTCAGCTAACCATTCCCTGCTGTATATTGACTGTAACAATCTTCCACGTGTTAATTTTCACAATAATCACCATTTTATGACTTTTGTTACTATCTGAGCAATGTTTTAAAGTATTTGATTGCCAGGCAAAACCCATAGGATGTTTAACATCCTTGAAGAGAAAAACTAAGTTTTGTATTGTACCAAAGTATTAAGGTTCTGATCTTTTAAAAAAACTATTTGTTTTATTTATTTGGTAACACTTTATTTGGTTGCACCGGGTCTTAGTTGCAGCAGGCAGGCTCCTTAGTTGTGGCATGCATGTGGGATCTAGATCGAAACCGGGCCCCCTGCATTGGGAGTGCAGAGTCTTAACCACTGCACCACCAGGGAAGTCCCCTTAAGGTTCTTATCTTAAAGAAAACATTAATAGCTCAGTGAATAATCGTCTCCTTGGACCTGACTGTTGAGAAATGTATTCATGTTGATATTACTTTTCCTTATAATTTTTGATGTTGCTGGGATTACAAGTTATGTAATATACTGCTTAGAATCCATTCCCCATTCTCAAAGGAGAAACTGTCTTCTTGTTCTTGACTTGGAATCGGTGGCTTCCAAGCCCCCTCTTCCCAGCAAGACTCCCCTCAAGGCCCCAGATTTCCCCTAACAGCTCCTCTGCTGACTCAGAACCCCCGCTGGGCCACACTGTCCAGGTTAGGACCTCGAGGGCTAGGTACTGGCTGGGGGAACATCCATGAACGAATTGCACTCGGGGCCCTTGTGCAAGTCACCTCCCTCTCTGGGTCCCCAATTCCTCCTCTGTGTGACAGGGGTGGTGCCGAGGGCCTCTCAGCTCTGACGGTCAAGGGCTCGCCTGGTTTCTGGTGGTCTGGGACGGGTCTGCCTGCAATGGGGCTGGACTTGGGCTCCAGGTGGGCTTGTGCGCAGGGGACCAGCACAAGTCAGACCCCTGGTGCTATCCATGGTGGGACCTCATAGCGGGGCAACTGGGGGAGAGGGAAAGAAAAGGCAGAGGGCCAAGGCAGGTGCCGGGGGAGGGGCTCTTCCTAGAGGAGAAGGCAAACTTAGAATTCCTTGACCTCAAAAGGAAACAGCTTGGGTCTGTATGGGGAGGGGTGGCGTGGGGAGGACAGCCTCTGGGACAGGGGCCAGCACTGCAGAGGGCTTGGAGAGGTACTGGGGAATCTGATCTTGCCCAAACTCCAAATTCCAGGAGGCCAACTCTGAGCGGCCCAGAGCCCAAACGCCATCTCCCTCCCTGCTCTGAGAAAAGCAGCAAGACCCTGCCCTGCCCAGGGCTCTTCCCCCTCGTACTGCCATGCATGTCTGGGGCCCTCATGTTTTGGGAGACAGAGCAGGCCTCATCTTTACTCTAAAACCCGGCCTACAGCAACTTTTCTGAGGGTCTTTGTGTGTGGTCAAACCAGGGCCCTATCTTCTCTCCACCTCACGAGCGAACCTCCACGCAGAGGAGGTCTGTGACCCTCACCAGCTGGGCCAGCCTCCTGCCTGGTCTTCGCCCAGGTACCAGCCATCATCTATGAGAACAGCCTCCCCAGGCTCCCAGTTCTGGGAGGAGCACTTCAGTTCCCTCACACTCCATCAGCTGCCTTTGTTTAAAACCTGACTGTCATCTCCTTCCCAATTTCCACAGGGCAGCTCTTTACTGACCAAGCCCCTCACCAACTCGTAGTGACAGTCCCGGCTCCCCAGCAGGCCTTGGCAGCCTTCCGTGGTTTGCCCCCTTCGGTCCCCTGGCCCCCCTGTCCTGGGGGCCCGCTCTGCACTACCACGGCCCTGAAGCCCACCGAGCCCCAGGTGCTCAGAGCCCACCAAGTCTTACTGGAACCCCGGAGCAGGTCCCTCTGAGTCTGGAAGCCCCCACCCCCGCCCCCCGCCGCTGCCTGGCCGCTGGTCACACTGGGCTCAGGGGCCATTCCGACGGGAGAGGAAGCCCCTCCCGCCCCAGGTGGACAGCTGGTGGGTGAGGCGGGCACTCGCTGTCTCTGCCTGCATCACACGGCGCCCCGTGCCAGTGCGCATCGGCACGCCCGGGCCCCTTCCAAGGCTGCTGGCTCCTGGAGTGCCGGTGGCCTCCTGGCCCAGTGCCCCATTTCCTCCCGGGTGGAGCGGGGAGGGAGGGAGGCGGTGGGGACCGCCGGGGCGCAGGTGCGCAGGCCAGGCCCTGCAGAGCGGGAAGGCCGGCTGGGGCAGGGGGTCTGGGGGTCTGCGGGGGGGGCGGCCTAGGGTTCGGGCGCTACGGGCTTCCCTGGCGTGGCGCACGCGCGCAAAGCGCTGCCAGCAGCGCCTGGCCCAGACCCGCGCTCTCCAAGGGCTCGCCCTTCAGATCGGGCCCCTTCCCGCTGCTGCTGCGGCCGGGAAACCCCAAGCGCCGGAGCTCAGCGTAGGGTGGACTGCAGGGGGGCTGCGGGGACCGAGCAGGGGCCACGAGACTCAGGGAGGGCAATACCACGGCCCTGAAGCCCACCGAGCCCCAGGTGCTCAGAGCCCACCAAGTCTTACTGGAACCCCGGAGCAGGTCCCTGTGAGTCTGGATCCCCCACCCCCGCCCCCCGCCGCTGCCTGGCCGCTGGTCACACTGGGCTCAGGGGCCATTCCGACGGGAGAGGAAGCCCCTCCCGCCCCAGGTGGACAGCTGGTGGGTGAGGCGGGCACTCGCTGTCTCTGCCTGCATCACACGGCGCCCCGTGCCAGTGCGCATCGGCACGCCCGGGCCCCTTCCAAGGCTGCTGGCTCCTGGAGTGCCGGTGGCCTCCTGGCCCAGTGCCCCATTTCCTCCCGGGTGGAGCGGGGAGGGAGGGAGGCGGTGGGGACCGCCGGGGCGCAGGTGCGCAGGCCAGGCCCTGCAGAGCGGGAAGGCCGGCTGGGGCAGGGGGTCTGGGGGTCTGCGGGGGGGGCGGCCTAGGGTTCGGGCGCTACGGGCTTCCCTGGCGTGGCGCACGCGCGCAAAGCGCTGCCAGCAGCGCCTGGCCCAGACCCGCGCTCTCCAAGGGCTCGCCCTTCAGATCGGGCCCCTTCCCGCTGCTGCTGCGGCCGGGAAACCCCAAGCGCCGGAGCTCAGCGTAGGGTGGACTGCAGGGGGGCTGCGGGGACCGAGCAGGGGCCACGAGACTCAGGGAGGGCAAGCCCCGCCCAGCGCGCGGCCCCACCCCACTTCCATGTCCTGGCCGGTTTCTGCCGGTTCCACGGCCACAGGCCCCGCCCCTCTTCACTTCGGGCCCGAAGAGGCCACCGGGTGACGTCTTGGCTCGCCGACCCCGCCCCGCTCCCAGGTCCCGGCGGGTCTAAGCTCGTCCCCCTCGCGCGCAGGCCCCGCCCCTCGTTCCCGTCTAGCCCAAACTCGCCTGCGTGTGACGTCTCTGGGCTCGCAGGCCCCGCCCCCCTCCCGGACGCACAGCCCCGCCCTCTCCCACGGCCCGACCGGTCCGCGGCTCTTCGGTTCTAGCGCGCCCTACATCCCTCTTTCGCCTCTAGCCAATCCCGTCAGTTTGTGACGTCTGGGCTCGCCAGCCGCGCCCCGCCCGTTCCCAGGGCCCGACCGCTCTGCGCCGGGGGCTCCCCGCGTCCTGGCTCCGCCCCGCGCAGCGCGCGCGGCCCGCAGGGTCCGCGGTTGGACGCGATTGTGACGCAGGCGTGACGCGGGCGTAACCGCTCCCGAGGCGCTCGCGCTGCCCCTGCCGCGCTCTGAGGCAGTCGTAGCTCGGCCCGTATCACCAGGCCCGGGCCACCCCCAGGCTTCTGCCGCCCGCTGCCCGCCATGGACGACTACTCGGTCCTGTCGGACACCGAGCTGGCTGCCGTGCTGCGCCAGTACAACATCCCGCACGGGCCCGTCGTGGGTACGCGGCGGCGGCGGGCCCCCTCTCCGCGCTTCGCCCCGCGCCCCCTTCCTTCACCCCTCTCCGCGCCGCCCCCAGTCTTGCGGCCCGCGCTCTGACCGCCCTGTGCCCCATGTCTGGTCAGGTTCTACTCGCAAGCTCTACGAAAAGAAAATCTTCGAGTATGAGACTCAGAGGCGGAGGCTCTCGCCCCCGAGCTCGTCCGCATCCTGTCTCTCCTATCGGTTCTCGGGTGAGGCCCCCGCCCCACGGCTCCACCTGGCCGCCCTGGTGGGACAGGGTTTGGGAGGAAGGGGTCGCGAGGGTGTGGCAGGGGCGCTGGCCGGGAGGGGCACGGGGGAAAGGGGAGGGGAGCCTTGGAGGCAAATGGCCCTGGCCCCTCCCCCATTCAGACTTAGATTCAGCGTCCGTGGACTCGGATATGTACGATCTGCCCAAGAAAGAGGACGCCTTACTTTACCAGAGCAAGGGTAAGGCAGGGGTGGGGTGGGCACCCTGACGCCTTCGTTCCAGCGTCAGGGAGAACCTGAGATCTCAAGCCCCGCCGTCCTACAGTAGTCCTGGAGGGGAGAAACCGAGTCACAGGCCCCCAGTGGGATTCAGATTAGGGCCCTCTGGCCAGGTGGGGACACCGTTGCTCGCTCTGCTACCGCTGCCCCCCCTCCCCAAGGCTGTAACGATGACTACTACGAGGAGAGTTACTTGACCACCAGGACTTACGGGGAGCCCGAGTCTGTGGGCACATCCAGGGCCTTCCGCCAGCCCTCGGCTTCACTCTCAGATGCTGACACCTTTCACCACCAGGTGAGCTGGCTATCGGGCACCCTGTACTTGGGTACAACCTGAGGGGGTGATTGCGGGGTTTGGATAAATCAAGGGGGCCACTGGGTGCAAATGGGGGCTCCCAGAGCCTCCAGGGAGAGGTGGGGTCTGCAGACACCTGCCAGGTCAGGGCCTTTTTTGGGGGGGCTGTCAGAACTGTTTGACTAGAGTGCCCGGTACATGCCCTGCACCCTTGCCTGGGATCTAGGTTTGAACTCTTTCTGAGAATCCTGGGGCAGAAAGTAGGGTGTAGGCAGCTGGGACAGTCATTTAGCAAGTGGCAACGCCCCACAGACATAAGGCCGGGAACCAAGAAGGGTGCTGGAGGGTGGCAAGGCCCAGGCCTTGAAGCAGTGTTCAGAATAAGCTGGGCAGGGAAGTTTGGACTGAGGGGTATGACAGGGCCACGCTGACCGCGCCAGCCAGTATCCTTACCCTGATTCACTTCTGTAGGTTTGCGATGACAATCTTTTCTCTTCTGAAGAGGAGGGCAAGGACAGGTGAGTAGTAGGGCGGGCCAGGGACCGGGGCTGATTCTGGGCTCAGGCCTTCCTGGCCTATCTGCTCCCCTCTTTGCCTCAGGGAACGCCCCGTGTATGGCCGGGACAGTGCCTACCAGAGCATCGCACACTACCGCCCTGTTTCCAACGTCTCCAGAAGCTCCCTGGGCCTGTCCTATTACCCCACCTCCTCCTCCACCTCTGCCGTGTCCTCATCTTCATCTCCTCCTCCTTCGTGGCTCGCCCGCCGTGCCATCCGGCCAGAAAAGCAGGCCCCTGGGGCTGGTCTGGGCCAGGATCGCCAGGTCCCACTCTGGGCCCAGATGCTCCTGTTCCTGGTCTTTGCTGCCTTCCTGCTTTTTGTTTACTACTCCATGCAGGCCGAGGATAGCAACCCCTTCCGGGCGGAGCCCTGAGGGTCTGGCTTTGTGTCTTGGGGCCAGCTGCTCTTGGAAGTCCTGGCTGACTGCCTTAGCAGCGTTTTCTGGGGGAGGAGGGGGGTTGGGGCTTTTCTGTGTGTTCTTGCTTGGGGGTACTGGAACAGGGGCAATGTTTGCTTCCCCTGCCTTGTCCTGCCAGGGAGGCAGCAGGCCTGGGCCCTCTGCAGCATGGTGGGCCTGGGCAGGTGTTCCTCTGGAGCCTCCTGGCCCTACTTGCCTCTGACCCTTAGGGCCTAGGAGGGCAAGACCCTTCTCCTGGAGAGGAGAACGTGGTTGTCGTCATTGCATGCCTCCTGTTCATTGCCACCTCAGTGGGGGGAATTAACCAAAGGCCGCCCTTTGTTTTCGTGGACAATAAAAAGACCGTTTATTTTTAACATGTGGGCTCTTCCCTTTAATGTGGGGAGGGGTTGGGCTGCCCCCTGCTAAGGCCCTCCAGGCCTTGGGTCTCCAGAATTGCCATCTGGCTTTGTTGGTTCTTCTTTTCTTCCTTTGCACTTGGGGTGGGGATCACATGCTACCCATGGACATATTTGTGCTTTGCTTTTGGGGTCCGCTTCCTGACTCGTTAGCCAAAGCTCTTGTACTACTCATAAAAATAACTGCCACACGGAGAACCCACTTAGAAATGCAGGCGAGGCTGTTTGCACGATGTCAGTTATGGGTGTTTCACTTTCCAGCAGACGCCAATCTTGGTGTCCAAGGGTGGGGGGGGATGAAGAGGAAACGAGGCATCTGCTTGGCGGGCCATTTCTGCTGGAAAGCTGATTGTTTAATGCTACAGGGGAAGGCTCCCAGTGCTCTGGAATGTTCCATCGCCTTTCGGTAAACCAGTTCTTCACCTGGCTATATTCTATCTTATTGCCAGGTTTTCTGCTGTGGGTATTTCATAATTTTCAAAGAAGGAAACCTAGGGTAGGCTGCCACAAGAGGCCGTGTGTCCTGGCTCTGCACTGCCAATAGAGGGCAGTAAAGCGTGGAGAGGCTGGCTCCGTGTAATCAAGTGGGAATGAGAGGCACCACGAGGGCTACCTCGTTGGGTGGGGACCTAGCATCAGTCCCTCTCACCTCTGACCGGATCCTTGCTACAGGTGACAGGACTTGGCAGGGCCTGGCCTCTCACCTGCATGTACACCATGGGCTCCTGAGCCTTTGGGGGCTCTTGAGCCTTTGGGGGCTCTTGAGCCTTTGGGGGCTCTTGGCTGTCTATGGCTGCATGGTGAGCTTTGGTCAGGGCTGGGACTGGAACCATCCTACCAAAGCTCCTGGACATTTCTTTCTGATGCATCCTAGTCTCCCCACTTTTTTTTCTGGAGTGGGGGCGGGTGTTTTCTTAAAAATAACATACTTTTTTGTGCATTTAAAATAAAAAAGAATGATGGGACTTCCCTGGTGGTCCAGTGGTAAAGAGTCCACTTCTGGGACTTCCCTGGTGGTGTAGTGGTTAAGAATCCGCCTGCCAATGCAGGGCACACGGGTTCGATCCCTGGTCCAGGAAGATCCCACATGCCGTGGAGCAGCTAAGCCCATGTGCCACAACTACTGAGCCTGCGCTCTAGAGCCCATGAGCCACAGCTACTGAGCCGGTGAGCCTAGAGCCCGTGCTCCACAACAAGAGAAGCCACCGCAATGAGAAGCCCGCGCACCGCAACAAAAGAGTAGCTCCAAAAAAAAAAAAAAAAAAAAAAAAAAGAGTAGCTCCCACTCGCCGCAACTGGAGAAAGCCCGTGCGCAGCAACGAAGACCCAACACAGCCAAAAATAAATAAATTTATTTTTTTTGGAATAATTTCTTGAAGGGGATTTCATGCAACTGTGTTTTATTGAATTTCAGGGAGGTTTCCCATCTGAAAGAATTAAAACTAAACGTGAATCCAAGTAAGTAGAAAGTGTATTTAAAATACTACCAGTCAGGGACTTCCCTGGTGTTCCTTTTTTAAAAAATCCACCTTCCAATGCAGGGTACACGGGTTCGATCCCTGCTGGGGGAACTAAGATCCCACATGCCATGGGGCAACTAAGCCTGCGTGCCACAGCTACTGACCTTATGCGCCTCAACGAGACAGCCCACGCGCCCTGGAGCCCACGCCACAACTAGAGAGAGAAAAACCCGCACGCCGCAACGAAGAGACCGAGCGTCACAATGAAAGATCTTCTGTACCGCAACTAAGACCCGACGCAGGCAAAAAATATATTTTAAAAATATTTTAAAATATATATAAAAAAGAATGAAAAAAATTGCTTCTAATTTTCTCACCCCTCCCACAGCCTCAGCCTCCTTTGTTTGCTGCAAGCCCCTCCCACCTGGCTCCCCCAGCACCCAGCCAACTGTGGCATGGACTCCCCAGGTCTCCAGCTTCGGCCCCTTGCCATCCCAGTGCAAGAGCTGAGACTTGTTTGCTTCATGGTGGGTGGGGGGCATGGGCAGGGGTTGCTGCCTCCTCATTGGTGACAATAAGGCCTGATGGTCAGCAATGAGCCTGAATGGGGGCTGGGGTGCAGAGGAGGTAGTCAGGTTGCCAGTGCACCAGAACTCCAGGGCGGCATGGTGAGACGTCTTGCTTCAGCAACGGATCCCAAATCAGGTATGTTGAGAAGAGGGACCGAGCCTGTGAATACAGCTCCCCACAGGCTCTCGCTACCTGGGACTGCTGTTCAGCTGGAGCCCCGCCAGGTCTGGGCGGAGAGGCAAGTGGAGCCTAGGGACGTGGGAAGGTTGACATGCTGATACTCTGTGGAGTAGCTGGAGCGGAGAGAAGGGACAGCATGGGATGGGCAGGGGCAGCTGGGCTTGCGCCCTCCCAGGGAAGGGGAGAGACATGGCACGGCCTCTGGGTGGAATGGTCCTCTCCAGGCCTCACGTTCTTGATCTGTTCCAGGACAGAGGGGGAGGCTAGGTGTGCTTGGCAACCACTGTGGTGTCTGAGAGAAGAGAGGAAAGAGTCCCCACCCAGGTGACACAGTCTCCGTTCTCATTTATTTATTCCCCAAGGGCAACCACATCCATTGGTCACCATGCACCAGAGGGAGGGTTGCTGCGGGCTCCTGAGTGGCTTCAAGCTTCCTGCCCCAGGGCTCTTAGACACCCCCCTCCCAAAGAGTTGTAGCTCCCAAGGGCTCTGGACCGCCCCCAGCACTCACCTTCAGGCTTGGCCCCACTTCCCAGGGATCTGAGACTACCTCTCACGAGAGCTCTGAGGGGCCCAGCTGCCTGAAGGTCCCCCGAGGACTCTGGAGTTCCATCACAGGGCAACTGAGGACTTCCATTCCCCAGAGCTTAGGCCATCCTCCCTTCCCCCACCAGGGGCTCCAGTGGTGCTGGGAACACAGCAGGGGGCAGCAGCTGCCCAAGGTTAAGGGGACAGTGACTACCCTGCTGTGTAGGTGCCAGCAGAACGGAGGGGGGAGGGAATGGTGTGGTGGTGGTCCTGCCAGGCAGGGAGGAGCCTGGTTGATGCAATGGAGCTGGTTGCAATGGACTTGGATGCGTGGCTGCTGCCAGAGGTCTGAGCCGCATCCCTGGTGGAGCACAGAAAGGAGGGCCCTGTGGGTGGGGCAGGGGGTGGAGCCAGGAATCCTAACTCAGGATCCCACCCTTGACCTCCATCCCCCTGTCAGGTCCAGGGTAAGCAGCAGAGAGTGTTCGGCAGACCGAGGTCCACCCCTACCTTGACCCCCACCCTGTGCTGGAGCTAGAGATGGTGGCTACTGGGTTGGTCCCCGCACTGCAGAGGACAGTCCATCCAAGAGAACAGTCCAAGGGGGACACAGCCTGTGGATCCACGACGATGGACCACCCCAGGCCCCCAGATTCTAAAGGACAGGAAAGTGCCACTGTTACTACCCCAGGGGCTGGCCAGTTGCCCTAGGTTCAGGGTGGCCATCGCTGGAGACTCTACCCCTCCCCCCAGGGCAGGCAGGACTCAGTGAAAAAAGTCAGGTCCCGCCCCCTGGCCCACCACTTCTCAGGCCATGCCTGATGCCTGGGGGTGAGGGGGGCAGGCACACTCTGGAGGCTTCTGGAAGCTGCTCAGCTAGAGAAGTCCAGCCAGAGGTGGTCCCCCCCCAGGCACCACCTTCTCCCCTCGGCCCACCAGGCGCCCCTCCCGCCGGCTCACCCACAGCCTCCTGCCTGCTCCCTGCACGAGTCCGCCAGGAGGAGACAGTGCTGTCTCCCGTCCTTTCCGAACCCGCCTGCTGGACGGGCCCCCATGGGAGAACGGCCCCAGAGCCAGGCTGAGCTTAACCGGGAGGCTCCGTCCCCGCCCCGGACTCCACATCACACCCAGGCAGCCATGAGGCACGCTAGGCGGTAGCGGGGGGGAAAAGATGCCACCCTGGAGGGGGGAAACAGGACCCTGACGACAGCCCTGAGGACAGAGGCCACGGGACAGACCAGGCCTGAGCCTGAGGCCCGCCCAGGCAGGGGTCAGGAGGGAGCGAGACTGGGGCGCCATCCCTGCCGGGGCTTCTGGGGGTGGGGAGGAACAGGCAGATGGCGCCAGGAAAAGGACCACCGAGACCCCATCCTGCTGGGGGGCAAATGGCTTGGGACCCGGCCCCACTGAGCAAATCCCCCAGAGGACACCCCGGCTGCTAGGAGACAGGGAAGTGCGAGGCCTGGGCCTCAGCCAGGTTCACACGCCACCCACCCAGAGCCAGCAGGGGTGGTGGCCCAGCTCCAACAGGCCCCACGCCCACGCCCGAGGCCCGCTCACCAGCAGGTGCCAGGAGCAGAGACGAGGCCCCAGCCACACGCCTTCCCCCAGGCTGGCCCCATCTCACCTACTAGGTCTGGGGAGGGGGTGGCTGGTCGCGCCAGCTGGGAGCAGCCCCCTGTCCTGCAGGTCCAGCTGCGGGCAGGGCAGGGCAGGGGGATGGTGGAGCTGACCACCCACACCCCTCGGCCAGCCTCCACCCCTGCTCTGGCCACACCTCTGCACCCGACCCTCCCTGCTGTCCGCTCCCCCAGGAGGATGGGAGGGACCCGGCTGAGGAAAGCGGAGCACCGGCCCCTCAGGATGGGACTGCCGCCCACCCGACAGTGAGGGAGCCCCAGCACTTCAACAAGGGAGACAGTAGTCTGGAGACCCTTGGGATTCCCGTGCAAGCCCCCAGCACGGGCGGCCTCACCCAACTCCAGGGCACAGGGCCAGGGCTCTCCAGGGCAGCCACCTCCACACCCCCCAGGAACCCCGATGAAGCCAGTGATGGGAGAGTGTGCGTGCGTGTGTGTGTGCGCGTGCGTGTGTCTGGAAGGTCCCCACAAGCCCAGCGAGGCCGCAGCCAGGGGAGCAGGACTGAGGACAGCGCTAAACAATGGGCGGGGCTGGGGGACTGCCCTTGGGTCGGAGCACCTGCTGAGGACGGGCCAGGTACAGACGCCCGCGCTCAGCGGGGTGGCACCAGGTCCTCGGGCGGGCGGAGAGGGTGAGGGCCAAGGATGTGCCCTGCAGGTGGGTGGCGGCTGGGTGGGGACAGGGCCTGGCTGCTGCCCTGATTATGCCCATCCGCAGAGCGGGCCGCTAGGAAGAGCTCCCCCGGGCAAGGGAGGGCCGGCGCCCACGCAGTGCCCCGGGCCCCCGTGGGCAGGCCGCCTCCGAGGGAAGACTGCAGGGGAGCCGGGCCCGCCTTGTCCTGCCTTCTGCCCAGGCCTGAGGGACTGGAAGGTGGCTCTACTTAGGGGGACAGTCAGATGGCCCAGGAGTGTGGGGCTGCAGCGGGCCCGAGCGTCTCCCGGAGCCCTAGGACCCTGCGGCCCCACCTCCCGGCCGGAGGGTGTCCCCGGCAGCCACCACCACAGCCACGAGGCCGGGCCCAGCAAGCACGGCCTCGGCCTCGGCCTCTGCTCCTGGGACGGAGACAGAGGGCCCAGCTCTCCCGACACCCACGGTCCTGGGGTTCAAGAAGTGCATGGCGGCCTCGGTCGGGGCCGGGGAGCTGTCTCCAAGGGCCCCGGCGTTGCCCAGCAGCGAGAGCCAACAGGAAAGGTACTCGCCGCCCACAGAACCTGCGTGACCAATTCAGAGCCACCAAGCGGGTCATCAGGGAGTCACATCTGAGTCCCAGCCAAGAAGGATGCGGCGGGCACCTCTCCCTTGGCCACAGTGGGAGCTCCTTCCTGGGACCAAAGGGACACTCGGCTGCCACCCCGGGCTGGCGCCTGCCACTGCTGAGCCATCACAGCCCAGCCCGGGGCTACCTGGCATGGTCACTGAGGACAAGGGGCTCGCCAGCCTGCACCCTCACAATGGGGCCCACCCCTCTCTGCTCCCTGCCCCTACCCACTTCCCAGCTGCTCGGTGGGAGGCTGGCAGGGCGGGGAGGGGAGTGGGGAGAGGAGGGCCTGCACCTATGGGCACAGAGAGGCCACCCCAGCCTCAGGCAAGGTAGCTGCCCCCGCCCCCACCCCACTGGGAAGGAGAGGGGGTGGGGACCTTGGAGGTGGGAGAGCACCGGGGCCCAGGCCTGGGGGCGCACTTGCATGGCCCTGGCAGTGGATGGGCTGCTGTGACGAGAAAGCGCTTCCGGCCCCCGCACCCACGGCAGCGCAACTAGCCGGCACTCCCACCAGGGCTGCAAACTCCTGGGCAGAGGGCACGCACCGCTGGCTTTGTGGGCCACGCTGGGGTCCTGCCACATGTTCTTTCTTTCCTCTGGCTTTTTCTTTTTTAACTTTGTTTTGAAAATTTTATCTATTTTTGGCTGCGGTGGGTCTTCGTCGCTGCGCGCGGGCTTTCTCTAGTTGCGGTGCGCGGGCTTCTCATTGCGGAGCACGGGCTCTAGGTGCGCGGGCTTCAGTAGTTCAGGCTCGTGGGCGCAGCAGTTGTGGCGCGCGGGCTCTAGAGCGCAGGCTCAGTAGCTGTGGCGCACGGGCTTCGTTGCTCCACGGCACGTGGGATCTTCCGGGACCAGGGCTCGAACCCGTGTCCCCTGCACTGGCAGGCGGGTTCTTAACCACTGCGCCACCAGGGAAGTCCCTCTTTCTCTGGCTTGTAGTGTGTTTTGTCTGCAACTGTTTAAAGGTGAAAAGCCACTCTGCCCTTACAAACACAGGCCCTCCCTGTCTCGGTCCTGGGCTGGAACCTGCCACCCCCCGCTCAGACGAAGAACGCATTGCCAAGGGGCCTGTGCGGACCAGGAGTCCCGCACCCAGATTCAGGAGCGAGGACACTCCTTGGAGCCTTCTCATCCGCCCTGAACGCGAACAAGCTACGCCCTAGCGGGTACCGTCCCCCTCCTCCGCTCTTCCTGGGTTGACCTGTGTGAGCCATAAAAATACAGCAGAGGTGAGGGGTTGTCACTTCGAGGTGAAGTTCTTAGAGGAACACTGCGGCCTTGATCTCGGGGCTGCTCTGTCCTAGGTGGTGGGCTCTGGCGAAGCCCTGCCCTGAGCAGCCCTAGGGACAGGCCCAGTGGGGAGGCCCGAGGCCCCGCCACATCCACGCACGCCATCTTGGAAGCAGAGCGGCCCCCGCCCATCCCCACACCCTAGGCAGACCAGGGGGCTGTGGCCCCAGCGGAGGACTCGACTGCAGCCTGTGATGGACCCCAAGCCAGACGCCCCCAGCCAAGCCTTCTAGAATCCTGTGCTTCACACACGCAGGAGATTACGACGGTTGGCTGTGTTAAGGTGCTACGATTGGGGTAGTCTCTTATGCAGCACCGAGTAACTAATACACGATGATTTTAAACGGAGAAGACCACTCCAAGTCAGTCTGAAGCAAACAAACCGACGAGAAGCCCCAGAAGCCATTAGGAGAAGCCTGGAAAGTCTGATGACACAAACACTAGAATCGTATGCCTGGCCAAACACAAACCCCAAACCACAAAGTCAAGACACAAGTGACAAAGCGGGGCAAAAAAATAGTAGCAAGACGTGACTCAGGGCTCATATCGTTAACGCATAGAGAGCTTGAACCGGTCAACAAGGAAAGCCCAACGACGCAAAGGAAAAGGGGGTGCAGGAGGGGACCGCGGAAAATGCAAGCCAAAGGCTACCCCCCCCCCCATCTGATCCCACAGCCAGAACGTGCTCGGGGGGTTGGGGTCCCAGAGCTGCCGGTTCCGGGCACACATGGTGGCTGGTGACTGGCACAGCATTTGCTCTGCGGCTCCAACTAGAAGGCGGGCCATCCTGGAGCCGAACAAAGACCAGCCACCGAAAAGACTGGCCAGAACGGTGGGTGGTGGCGCTGGGCGTTGAGCAGGTCTGGGCAGCATCACCCGGGAGCTGGGAGACCCTCTTGGTGAGGAACGTTTGGCAGGAAAGGCGGCGGCGGCGGCGGCGGCGGCGGCTGGAGAGGGCTGGCCACGCCCACAGACCAGACAACTGTCAGGGCCGTTCCGGGGCAGACAACCCCGTTTCTGGCCTCCACGCTCCCCCAAATCCACACTCATGGTCTCAGGGCTCGTGTTCCTTTCCCATCTCTGAGCTCGGCGGTCAGGTCTTTTTCCTCTGCCTCATCAGAGAGTTCTCCCCAACCCCACGCCCAGGCCTCCGCCCCTCCCTCCTAAGTGTCCAGATGTTACAGCCCCAGTCCGGGAACTGCTGAGCACGTGTACAAACCTGACACCTGATCCTGCCGGGGGTGGGGCGTGGGGGGGGGGCGGCGGGGCGCTGTGGACCACATCCTCAGGCAGGGAAGGGTGAAGGCTGCTCAATGGGAAGCCCCAGACCTCGCGAGAGCCAGCACCCTCCTGGCGCTTCCCAGGCCCGTGGGGACCCTGCAGAGGAGCCAGTCTGGGGTAGGGCAGGGGGCACACACCTAGGAGTCTCAGGCCTCTAGAGCAGTGCTTCTCACAGTGGGGTCCCTGGGCCAGCAGCAGCGGCACCCAGGATTGCTGGACTAGCAAATGCGCAGGCCCCGCCCCAGGCGTGCAAGAGCAGAGCCTCTGGGGTGGGGCCCTGCAACCCCGGTTTGAACGCGCCCTCCAGGTGTTCTTACGCGCCTCTCAGCGTGAGAACCACCACGGGGATGGACGGTTCCTGATCGCACCTCTTCTAGAGAAGCCATGAGCTTTCTCTCTCTGCGGGGCTCACCTTGACCTCCCAGGTGAGAGGCAGACAGGCAGGCAGGCAGGCAGGCAGGCACCCACAGGTTGTCCTGGAGAACAGGCGTGCTTGGGCAGGATTCCTTCCCAGCACGCCACACCTGTCAAAAGTGACATGGGGAAGACTTTGTTACTTCGTGCCATCCCCCTCCAGCAGCATGGACAGACACCCCTGGCAGACACCAAGTTTCCGGCACGGCCGCAGCTCTGCCCACCTCTCCCTGGATACCACGTGTGTGTGGAGGGGGGAGGATCCGTGCTTCACAGGGAACCGTCCGAATCACACTCAGGGGCGCTGGAACACAGTGGGCCAGGCAAGGGGTGGGGTGGCGGGAGGGTGGAAGCTCTCAGAAGCGCGGAGCCAAGGCCGCCCTCAGAGGCCAGGACTGGGGGGGTGGGGGCGCAGACGGAGTGTCCGTGCCCTTTGCCATCCCGGTGGGGTCGCCGCCCTCCTTTCCCCCCCTCACCGGGCCCCTGGGCACCCCCAATACACTGTCCCTGGCCATCTCGAGCGCCAGACGCCCTCAGGACAGTGCGGGGAATCCTGCCGGGAGCGGCGGGAGGGGCGCCCGACGGAGCCCCCGAGGTCTCCAGGGGCCTGGACTCGGTGGAGGCTTCTCCTCAGCCTCTCCCCGGGAGAGGGCGTGGGCCCCCGGGCGCTCGGGGAACGGGGACTCTGGCCAGGCCCAGGACCCAGAGGGGCGCGGGGCGGAGTACGGGGAAGGTGGGCGGTGACCACAAGGCCGGGGCGTCGTCCCGGGGCGTCGAGCCCCGCCCTGACTGCCCCCGCGCCGGTCTCCTCACGGCCCCTCAGCGCGCCCACCGGAACCCGCAAACACCGCTTTCCTGCCCACCCCTTCCAGCTGGCTCCGCCAGTGACCAAGCTCGACTCGTGACGAGACCCGCCCCCAGGAAACCCGGCCCCCTGGTGTGACGGGCACCTCCGTTGCCCAATCAAAACAAGCCGACCCCCTGCGCGCCCCTCTCGGCTCTGCCCCCCGGCGGTTTTTCCTCAGCCGCCGGCCGGGCCGGCTGCGGGCCTCTAGGTGTCCCCGCCGGGAGAGCGGGCACTGTCCGTGGAGAGTCGCGCGAGTGGTTCGACGTGTACACGCTAAGCCCTGCTTGTGTGCTTTTGGTATGAACTTGTATTATGAAGGAATTAAGTTCACAGGAAGTTACACGGAATCGTCCAAGAGGCCGGAGCACAACCCGCAGTTCCCCCAGCGTCAGTCAGCCTGTTGCACAGCTAGTGGGACCGCACACCAGGAAAGGGCATTGGTGCCAGCGGAGAGCTGCTCCGGGTTTTATCCCCGTGTGTGTGTGTGTGTGTGTGTGTGTGTGTGTGTGTGTGTGTG
>NC_041234.1:121037567-121043296 GCF_002837175.3 Physeter macrocephalus
GAAAAAGAAAAAGAACTCTAGAAGTTAAAAACAAAGCCACAGTCATTGAAATAAAAATCTCAACAGATGAATCAAACCACAGATCGGATGCCACCGAAGAAGGAACCAGTGGCCTGGAAGATAGTTGGTGCCTCGGAAATCACCTCCTGCCCCTCCTGCCCCGTTCCCCCTCTTAGCCAATGCTGTTGCGCTCTCCTTCCATGAGAAACTGCAGCAGCCCCTCCTCAGAGATCCAGCCTCTGTTCTTCAAGGCCCCTCATCCTGGCTTCTAGGCTTCAGATGACGTCAACCCCCTCTCTTTTTCCCAGGCTCTGGGGGTGGGGGGGCAGCTTCTTCCTGTACTATCTCTGTTCCTCCAGCCCTCCGATCCCTGAGGAACCAAGTGGGGCTCGAGGCACCCACGACCTGCGGGGGCCTCACCACTCATCAAGCTCTCCCCTGCGGTCGACTGAGATGAAGGGCCAAGCGCAGCAAGTGCCCGGGGGAGCCGGAGCGGCTGCTGCCCTCAACTGTCGTGGAGGGGACGCTGGGGATCAAGGCTGTGCTGTGGGGTGACTCCAGGGTGTGCACAGAGAAAAAACTGACAAGGTCCGATTCCTTACCTCTCAGCTCAAGGCACACCTGTCAAGTGACACGGGGAAGACTTTGTTACCTTCTTGCTATCCCCACCTCTAGAAGCGTGGGCACCTCTGGCGGACGCTTAGATCCCTGGTGGTATGGGTACTAGCTCTGGACACTTCTCTGGATGCTATCCTTGGGCGGGCGGGGGAAGGACCCGCGCTTTATCTTAGAACATCTCAGAGGCACACTCAGGAGGCGCTGGAATTCAGTGAGCGGGGAAAGAACTGTGGGGGGGGGTGGGTGCCACATTCTGGGCCCTGGGAGGGTGGACGCTCCCAGGAGTACAGATCAAGGCAGCTCTCAGAGGCCAGGGCTGGGGCTCAGCTGGACAAGGAGTGACAGTGCTCGTTTGCCATCTGGGTGGGGTCGCCACCTTCCTCTTCCCCTTCTCCAAGTCACCCTGGGGAGCACAACGTTTCTTTTCTCTGCCGGGTCAGGGTGGGCCCAACGGTGCTCACGGGCTCTCCTGAGCCCTGGATCTTGGGGCCGGCTCTTTCTTGGCCTTTCTCGCGGGAGGGCGCGGACCGCCTGGGGCCGGCGCAGGCCCCGCCCCGGGTCTCCAGGAAAGGAGGACTTTGCCTACAGCTGGCAAACAAGAGGGCTCTGGACTCTTTAGGTTATGGCCGGGGGGCTGCGGAGGCGGGGCGGGGGCGGGCCTCCCGCCCCCGCCTCCCGGTCGACAAATGAACGCGGGCAGAGCCTCCAGCAGGGCGCCTCCCTGCTGGGCTCTGGAGCGCAGGGGAAGGTACAGAGGGCTTGTCCCGGGCTCCGCCATGCACGGGAACGCGAGCGCGGCCGCCGAGGGCCTCATTCGGCATTTTCCTTCTTTCAACTCTAGGAACATACATCTTTCATGGTTACGGCAAATCCTCGGGCAAGAGTTCTACGCCCAAAATGGCCAGCCGGAAGCCGGCTTCTCTCGCCGATGTGGCGAAGCCCCATTCGCCAGCTGGCCGCCTGCGGAAGGGGACCCAGCCGCCTCCCCGCTCTGCGCTTGTGCCCAGCCACTCCCGCACGCAGGCGCAGAGCACCGCTGCGACTACGGTCCGGAAGTGTGACAGAGTGTCTATCCGCCCGCACGCGGACTCTATGGTTCCTACGCGTGAAGATAGACTGCCTATATAAGGCCTGCGCAGGCGTAAGAGCACCTCTTTCCCTTCGGCGCGGTGAGTAGTTGGTAGTAGCGGCTCGTGCGGTGCCCTAGCCATTTCTCTCTCCTAGTGCCAGACGTGTCTTCGACTGCTCTTCCGACCTTGTATGTTTTGTTGCAGCCACTGAAGATCTTGGTGTCGCCATGGGCCGCCGCCCCGCCCGCTGGTGAGTGCCTGTTTCGCTGCTGGGGAAAGGGAGGGAGAATTGCATTTGGCTGCTAAAAGCAACCGTGGGGTGGGTGGGGTCTCCCTAGTGCGGCTTTCCTGTCCTGGGAACGGACTCCGCGTATTCTCCAAGAACTTGCAGGTCGCTTTAGGTCTTTGTTTGTACCATTTGGTTTTATAAATTCATGTTGGTGTTTACCGTTTTCCCCTTTTTGTTGGAGTGGCTGGTTGACCCAGGTCTGCATATGTTTGCCCTAGTTTAGGGCCACAAGCGACGTCCGCCTTGCATCCCGCCTTCAGAGCTTAAAAGTTGCTTGCTTTTTAGGTTCGGTGCCCTCGGGGCCTTTGTGTGCCCTCCCCGTCGTATTTCCAGGCGACGTGCCGTGTGGGCTCCCCGGACGCCAAGGGCAGTCCCAGAAAACCGTGTTCAGCCGCCTCGTGTGCCCTGCAGGGGGCGCCCTTCACGAGGCTTGGAGGCCGACTTAATGCCACGTGCCCAAAAGTCTTTAGGTGGCTGGCATGAAGTGTGTTACTCTTACGCGGTATTTAATTTGAGAAAGTCCGTTTCAGGATGTTAGCCTAATAGGAAGTTGAAAACACAACAGGGCACGGTGGCATTTTTTTTTTTAACTTTTATAATCTCCTAGCATAGGTGTCCTAATTTCTGGCCACATCTTGCTTTAGCACCAATTTCCAGGAATGAAGATCAAGCTTAGAGATGACATGTGTCACCTCGCCCTCTCCCAACACCCCTTTGGTCGTAGATTGAGGAAGCACTCAAAGTGCCTCTTGTGGAGTTCACTTGTGAAACCCTGCTAACTTGGGTTCCCCCCCTTCCCCGCAGTTACCGGTATTGTAAGAACAAGCCGTACCCAAAGTCTCGCTTCTGCCGAGGTGTCCCTGGTAAGTGGTGGGAAAACTCCCACACTGGTGTGGCTGCACTGACCCAGTCGTTATGGCACATCCACATGCTAACCAGATTTTTGTTTCAGATGCTAAGATCCGCATCTTTGACCTGGGGCGGAAGAAGGCAAAAGTGGACGAGTTCCCACTGTGTGGCCACATGGTGTCGGATGAGTATGAGCAGCTGTCCTCTGAAGGTGAGGCAGGCCTCCTTGTTAGCCATTCCTGGTCCCTTGTGTGCGGCGCTCCCCCAGCCAGCCCGAGCGCTCACCGCACGGGAATTATCAGGTCGTTATTCACGAGCACCCAGTCACGGGCCTCTTTGCTAGACTCGCCCAGCCCGCACAGATGTTCCTAGAGAACCATGGTAAGTGCTTCTGTGCCATTGTGTCTCACTCTGCTGCCTCCCCCGCCCCAACAGCCCTGGAGGCTGCCCGTATTTGTGCCAACAAGTACATGGTGAAAAGCTGTGGCAAAGATGGGTTTCACATCCGAGTGCGGCTTCACCCCTTCCACGTCATCCGCATCAACAAGATGTTGTCCTGTGCTGGAGCTGATAGGTGAGCTGGGTCCTGAGACTCCTGGCCTTTTCAGGTGTTCTCCCATATCTTAAAGCCTGGGCTCGATTATTTTTTTCATCAGTCAGGGCAAAGAGGTGGCCTCACAGAGACTCAACCACCCATAGCAAAGCCAGGCCAAAGGGCTAGCAAGTGGACTTCAGTGGACAGTGAACAATCCAGAGGCCCAGAGACGAACACAAAAGGCCTCGTGGCTCTGGGCAGCAGGTAGGGGGAGGTGCCTCTGCGGGAGTAGCTCCCCTTTGAGCCTAATGACATAACCTGCAGGCAGGCAGGTTGCTGGCGTGGTCACAGCTTGGATGGCTTTCAGATGAGCCCAGTAGCACCTTGCAGGGATTCTAGCTAGTCTGTTTGGGGGTTCTCTGTGTTCTTTGCAGCCAGTTAAGCCGACTGTGCTCTTTTCCCCATGGGGGCCCGGTGCGCAATGGCTGCAAACAGCAGCCTCCTCGGTAGTGTATGCAGCCTGTTGCCTGTATGGGTTGCCCTAAGGGACCTTGGAGACAGCCCTTTCCAGTGGACGTTAATGACTGGCATGCTGTCCCCGATCTAGGCTCCAGACAGGTATGCGCGGTGCCTTTGGAAAGCCCCAGGGCACGGTGGCCAGGGTCCACATTGGCCAGGTCATAATGTCCATCCGCACCAAGCTGCAGAACAAGGAGCATGTGATTGAGGCCCTCCGCAGGGCCAAGTTCAAGTTCCCTGGCCGCCAGAAGGTATGTAGTGCTGCAGCCTTGGTCTCACCTTTCCCTGCTCCTGTCCCCAGGCCTCCTGACTCAGCTGTTTCTGTCTCTCTCTAGATCCACATTTCCAAGAAGTGGGGATTTACTAAGTTTAATGCAGATGAATTTGAAAACATGGTGGCAGAAAAGCGGCTCATCCCAGATGGCTGTGGGGTCAAGTACATCCCTAATCGTGGTCCCCTGGACAAATGGCGGGCCCTGCACTCGTGAGAGCCTTGGCGCTGCCCCCTCCCTACTCATGCCCACCAATAAACTCTACTTTCTTGTCCCTGTCTTTGCATCTGGATTCATGGGGGGTGGGGAGCCTCTGGGAGCCCTAGGGTTGCCGTCCCTTCTCTTCAGAAAAAGGCTGACAACTAAGCTGGCCCGTTGGCACTTAGCAGGGCCAGCACCAGGACCAGTACTTGGACCTGCCTTAGATCCCAGGCAGTAGGTTCACGAGTCCCCCTGCATGTGCATGGAGCACTTCCTTAGTAAAGCACCCACCCTGGGTGATGGGAGAGAGTCTCAGGCAGCTGTGGAAGCTCTTCCCCAAGGGTCCTAGACCAGGACAGGAACACTGTTGGACATGGGGAGGAAAGAACCAGACCAGAATGGTTCTGGCTGTATTTTCACCAGTTACCCCTGGAGTAAACATTTGTCCTGGGCCTAACCACATTTCCCTGTGTACAGAGTTGTTACCCCGCCCCATCCTAAGCCTAACCCACTACCCGTTATAGGGCCTCACTCCCAGGGCCCTTTACTCCTGTGGCTGAGATAGGGCTTGGCGACAAGAGACCTTTGGGCAAATAGTGTGCAGTGCCCTCTTTGGCCCAGGGGATCCTGGTGTGCTGTCTTGACACCAACTGCCAGGGCCACCCTGCTGTAAGAGCGGCTGAGTCCCAGAGCTCTGCTAGGTGGGGTGGCCTGAGGCTGTGAGCCCAGATGAAGAGGACCCTAGAGGGATTCGGTTCCAGAGCCCAGCATAGTAGCTGGAGAGCCTTGCTGCAGTCTGGCTGTGACTGCATGCAGCACTCGGCCCCTGAGAGGCCTCTGGCATTTTGTAATCCTTAGCAACTGCCATTTCTAGTTTAAAACTACCTTTTAACCTAAAGTTGATGCTTGTTTCTAAATCATAAAAACATAACTTGCACTTAAACGGCCCTGATGTCCTGCTAGCCGTCTTTAATGAGGTCTGTTCTCTGGGAAATGGAGCTGGGGAAGGAGGGGTTCTGTGATAACACTAAGTGGGGTCATTGTTACTTTCGCCTGTATGTTCTATCCTGTAGCCCTTTCCCCTGGGGGGGTCACGTAGTCACACAGCTGTTATGGTTACACAGTAAGTTTTTGTAGCTATTATAACTGGTTTATGTCGATACTTTGTGTGCCACCTGTAGCTTTGGTAACCAGCCTCTTCCAGGCAGTGCCTGACAGCATCCTGGGTGGTGGGGGCCAAACTGCATGCTGGTTCTGAACATGGACTTGACCAGAGGTGTCAGGGCAGCTAGCTGGGTTACAACTTAAATATTTCTTGTTGACTAGTTAGCCGTGTGTGTGTGTGTGTGTGTGTGTGTGTGTGTGTGTGTGTGTGT
>NC_041234.1:121043572-121049471 GCF_002837175.3 Physeter macrocephalus
TGTGTGTGTGTGTGTGTGTGTGTGTGTGTGTGTGTGTGTGTACGTACTTAAACATTTCCTGTTGACTAGTTAGCCGTGTGTGGTGTGGGGGGGGTCTTGGTTCATATAAGTCCCAGGTATGATAAAGATGATGACCCTTTACCGTGTCTGCTACACACATGTAATATCCCTGCAATCTAGCTTTCTGTTCTCAGCGTGTATGGTCTTGTCATACAATAAAAATTTATTTATTTGGCTGCATCGGGGTCTTAGTCGTGACACGTGGGATCTTCATTGCGGCATGGGGGATTTTAGTTCCCCGACCCCTCCCCCAGCCCTGGAGCCTGCTTTTTGTCCTCACTCCTGAGACTACCTGGGGGAAGAGTGCCATGGTTCCAGCCTCAGGGCCCCTTCCTTTCTCTTCCACATTCTAATGCCAAGCACAGGCCCAACCAAAGAACACAGCCAAAGCAAAGGCACATAGAGGAGTGGCAGGGCAGGATAGAAGGGGGGCGGGGGTTTGAGTCCAGAAAACAGCATAGTCCTCACTTCTGTGGGCAGCTGGTATGCGGTGGCTTCAGGCCACCAGGCCCAGCTGGGGGGACAGGAGTGGCAGGAGCAGCAGCGACAGAAACAGAGTGGCCAGGCTGAGGGGCTGGGCCCCGTGCACCGCACAGCTCAGCTCCACCTCCACGGGGTAGTGATCGCTGATGTTGAGGGCCTGGGGGTAGGCAGCGGGCCGAAGCATCAGTCTCGGGGCCCAGGGGCTTCCCTGTGAGCCCGTTCCTGCCTCACCCCCTTACCTCCTCCTCGGTGAGCCCAAAGCTCCGGGGGAAGTCGAAGGCGGCTGCGCCGCGCAGCAGGCTCTGGAGATGCTCCCCGTGTAGCACTATGCGG
This sequence comes from Physeter macrocephalus, assembly GCF_002837175.3. Lineage (NCBI taxonomy): Eukaryota > Metazoa > Chordata > Mammalia > Artiodactyla > Physeteridae > Physeter > Physeter macrocephalus. The sequence continues at coordinate 121,044,449 of NC_041234.1, forward strand.
TCGTAGGTGCAGTGGGTGCTGGCCCGCACCGTGGTATCCATGCCATCAGCGATGGCCCAGTGGAAGCCAGCCTGAGTCCGAAGGACTAGGTCATCCAGGTGCTTTTTGGTCAGCGAAGCACAGTCAGCATTGAAGTCCCCAAGCAGGATCACGTCCTGGAGAGGGAAGCAGCTGTCGGGCCTGGCCACCTGGCCGTCCTGTCCCCCTCCCTCCCATACGATTGGCCCGGCCCTACCTCGCTCTGCCAGCGCTGGGAGGCGTCCAGAAACACGTGGTACAGGGCGTTCAGCTCCGTCTCTACGGCCTTCGGCGTGGTGTGCAGCGGGACCAGCACCAGGCTGGGAAGGACTGCAAGGCCCCAGGGACAGGGCTCCCGGCCACTGCTGGCCCTCCTCTGCCCAGTCCCCCCAGGGCCCCGTGGAAGCCACCAGACCCCATTCCTGCTCCCTCATAGCGGGCCACCCTTCATCCCTACCTACCCTTGCTGGGCAAAGAGAACCGGCACACAAAGGGCTCCCGGGCAAAGAGGTCATCCTGATCGTCGTACACGTAGGAATCCAGGACCTGCGTCTTGTGTGACCTGGTGGACCACTGGTTTCAGTTTGCAAGTGCTCACATCAGACCTGTCACTCAGGGAGGGGGCCCTCCACCAGCAGCTCCATTTCATGTAAGCACAGCCTGCCTAGCCTTTCTTTCTAGAACTTCTTTTAGATTGAGACATAATTTGCACATCGTAAAACTCACCTGTTTAAAATGCACAATTCAGTGGCGTTCAGTACATTCACAAGGTTGTGCAACCATCACCACAATCAATTTTAGAACATTCTTATCACCCCAGAGAAACCTCCTCGCCCATGAGCAGTTCCCGTTCCCCTCCCCGCCAGCCCCTGGCAGCCCCTGATTTGTCTTCTGTCTCTGTACATTCGCCTCTGCTGGACATTTCACGTGAACAGAATCCAATAATACATAGTCGTCTGTGTCTGGTTCTTTCCCTTAGCACATGCTTCAGGTTCATCCAGGCTGCAGCCTGGCTCAGACTTCCTTCCTTCTTAGGCTGAATGATATTCCACTACACGTGGAGAGGCTGCCTTTTGTTTATCTGTTCATCAGCTGACGGACACTCGGATCATTTCCACTTTGAGATTGTTATGAGCGGTACTGTTGTATGGGCGTGTCTCTGTTCCCCCATCATTTTGGAGTGAATTCTAGACATTATGTAATTTCATCTATATAGAGGAACAGGTCTCCTTCCCTGACTGCCACCCTTGCCCTCTCAATCCGGACCCCCGCCCCCCCGCCAGGCTATCCTCCCAGGGACTTAGGGCTGTTTCCAGAAACTGGGTCTGCCCAGGACCCATGACAGGCCCCTGGTGAGCCTCTTTCCAGAAGCTGCAACCAGTCACTCCCAAAGAGGGAGCCACCCTCACCCAGAGCCCCTGTGGCTTCCAGAGGAGAGAGGCGGGGGTCCCCACTTCTGTGCTTGCAGAAGGAAGGCCACCTGCTGGAGGGACACATGGGCACTAAAGCTCTCTGGGGTAGAGGACAAGAAGACCCCAGGGTAAAACCACTGAGGAGAAAAAGTGTGATGCGGAGGTGAGGGCCACCCTTGGGGCTATTGCGCCACCTCACACCGGGCCAAGTGTCCAGACCACCCCGGTCACCATCTGCACTCACCGGTAGATATACACGTATTTCTCCTTGTACGTGCCACGCCCCAGCAGGAGGCTGCTCTGGAAGCTGTAGGGCCCAGAGTCATCAAATCTGCCAGGAAAGGGGAACCTCGGGTCAGCGGCCCTGAGGCTCTGTGGGGCCCCCAGCTTAGACCCACAGAGCCCTTCTCACCGATTGAGTTCTCGAAGCAGGAGCGGGATGGCGCTGCCAGTAGAGTCCACCACCTCCTGCAGCACTGTGATGTCACAGCGAGCCAGGATCTGCAGGACACCAGGAAGGCCAGCCCCACTCAGTGCCAGCCACCCTGGGAGAGGGGTGGTATCCCTGGGGACCTGGCACCAGCGCGGCCAAGAGTGTCATGACACGCTGGCTGCAGGCCAAACAGAGCAGCGAGGCTAGAAGGGACCCGGGAGAAGACCGAATGCCATCTCCACCAACACCACACCCACTTTATGGAGGAGGAGAGTGAGGCCAGCGACAGGGAAGGAAGGTGCTCCATGTCTCCACACCATGTCTCCTGATGTCCCCTCTTCTCTGGCACATGCCCCTGGTCAGGTAGGGCTAGGGGCTTTGGGCCATGGTCCTTCGGGGCACAGCTTCTCTGCAGTGATGAACCTACCCGAACTAAGGTGTCCAGCACAGGCTCCCTGGCCACCTTGTTGAGCGTCAGCCGCTGGGTGTTAAAAGCACAGATGTGAAAGGTCTCAGCCCCACTGGCCAGGAGGAGGAGCAGGAGCAGTGCATGGCCGTGTATGGGCTTCTGGAACCCTCCAGAGGAATCCAGGTTGCTCCAGGTTCAGGTCCCAGTTGGGTTCAATTCTAGTTCCAGAAGGACATGGTAATATGCGACAGAGAAAGTGATGCCATCCTGCTGCTGCTGCCCAGCACCAGCCTCCCAGAACTGCCAGCATCACACATTTCCTGCCTTTCTTCCCTGTGGACACCGTCCGACATCAGCATGTATGGTTCAATCTCGTTCTTTTTAATTGCGGTCAAATACACATAGCATCACGTTCACCATCTTAACCATTTTTAAGTTCAGTGGCATGAAGCACCTTCACATTGTTGTGCAACCATCCCCACCATCCATCCCCAGAACTCTTCCATCTTCCCAAACTGAAACTCTGTCCCCATTAGACACTAACCCCCACCCCTCCTCCCCCAGCCCGTGCCCCCCCATCCTACCTTCTGTCTCTAGGAATCTGATGACTCTAAGCAGCTCATACAAGTGGAGTCATACAGTATCTGTCTGTTTGTGACCGTTTGATTTCACTGATCATAATGTGCTCATTTCATCCATGTCAGAATGTCCTTCCTTTTAAATTCTAAATAACATTCCACTGTATGGATGGACCACATTTTGTTCATCTATTCACCTATCCATGGACACTGGGTTGCTTCCACTTTTTGGCTACTGTCAATAGTGCTACTGTGAACATGAGTGTACAAATAGCTCTTCAAGTTCCTGCTTTCAATCCTTTTGGTTAGATAGCTAGCAGTGAAATTGCTGGGACATATGGTAATCCTATATTTAATTTTTTTGAGGAACTGCCATACTATTTTCCACAGTGGCTGCCCCATCTTACATTCCCACCAGCAGTTCACAAGGGTTCAACCTTAGAGTTGATTCCAACTTTTCACTGCCATTAGCAACTAGAAGGACCATCTTCGTGCATCTCTGTCTCCTCACTTGGCAGACGTCATGCTTAAGACAAACTCCCAGCGGTATAATTGCTGGATTCAAGGGCGTATGCATTTAGAATGATCTCGGATGCACCAACTCACCACACTGCAGTGTGTGACGCAGCCCCTCTCCCCATCCCCTCCACCACTGGTGAGCCCTACTTGTTCATCTTACCAGCTGGAGCCCCCCTCTTCCTGAGTGTCTTTCTCAGTTTATCTTTCTCGCAGGCTCCCAGGCTTTGCCCTGTCTTTTGGGCTCAGGCCCTTGCTCAACTCCCTGTTGGTGTTGCCCTCATACAGCGACGTAAGTCCCTCTACTTCTGTCTGCCTGATTTTCTCTGTTGCCTTGTCACCTTCCTCCTTGGTTTCACTTTCTGCCTGCCTGGGCTCTATGCCTGCTTCTCCCTAGCCACCTGCTCTGTCATTCATGCTAGTTTGGGTCCCCTGCCCTGGTATCTATTCTGGGATGTATGTAGGCCTTTAGGCAGCCCTGGGCTGGCAAGGGCAGGCTTGGAGGCTCTGGGGCCAGGGGCTCCCAGGTGGGCAGAGGAAAAAAACTAGAGAGTTCCTGGCCTCAGCCCAAAGTCGGTCTGGGCTCCCAACACCAGCCCTTAGCCCCAGCCCTGGGATTCCCTTCCCCTCTCGCCTTCCCTCCCAGGCTGGGGGCAACTTCCTCCTTCCCTCTGGCCAGAGGGCTCCCATACCTGCGCAGACCGGGTCGTCTCCACACCACCTTCCTGTGATGTGAGCGGATCGCGACTCCCCACGGAATCACAGCGTCTGCCTGGGCAGAGACCGTAGACGAAAAAGGGGAACAGGCTCTCAACTCTCCCCACCTTTCCGGGCTGGTTCGGCAGCCCCACCCTTCCCGGTGGGCGGGCCCGGCCCTGGCTCCGCCCCGGAGGCCGCAGGGACTTTGGGCAGCTGGCCTGGCGCGGACCCGGCCGCCCACTTTCCCACCAGACCCCGCCTTCCCCGCCCGGGTGGGACAGGGCGCTAGCGGAGGCGAAGGCGGGGGAGGGTTTGAGCAGATGACCGAGCTGTGAGTCAGAGTTTTGCCTGTGCCCAGGGCGCGCGGCGAGGAGCTGCGGGCGCCCGAGCGCAAACTCTGTTCTGCGCTCTCCCAGGCCCGGCGCTCAGCCCCCGTCCCCGGCCGCCTGCAGGAAGGATACGGTGGGGAAGACTCCGAGCTGGAGCGCGTGCCCGACAGAGGGAAGCCCCGCGGCGAGCCTGGGCACCCCCGAGGACAAGAGTCTTCTCTCCAAGTCCTCGGGCCGGGCCCGGTGTGGCTGCGCACTCCTGAGCGCTCTGAATACCCAAAGCGAGCGACAGTCGGCGCAGGAACTGGCCATGGTGGTGGAAGCCGAGGGCGGACTAAAAAACTGTACCTGAGAGATTAGAGCGCTGGCAGCTCAGTGCCCCGTGGGGGTCCTGCACTGTCGCCGCTGGGACAAGTGGGGGACTCAGGCGGTGTCTGCGGGCGGGTGATAGGTCCTTACTAGATGGTTGTAGTGCGGTCTTCGGGGCAATGTCCCCGTTGGCAGGACCTACGTGCTAATGGATTGGGGGTGGTGATGAGCCCAAGACTGGGAATTTTTTTTTTCCCCGCGTCTTCCTGGATCTTAGTTCCGGACCAGGGATTGAACCCAGGCCCTCGGCAGTGAGAGCA
>NC_041234.1:121049971-121086717 GCF_002837175.3 Physeter macrocephalus
GGGATGTGATGCAGAACCATCTCCTGCAGATGCTGTGTCTGGTGGCCATGGAGAAGCCAGCCTCCACCCACTCGGATGACGTCCGCGATGAGAAGGTGGGTGGAGCTGTGCCCTCCCAGGCCCCGCCCCCTTCCGCAGCAACCAGTCCTGAGCCCGAGGTGTCCTGTCCCAGAACTGACCTTCTAGGCCTCAGCTTCTCCTTCAGAAACAGTGAGGGTGGGCTGAGGTGGCCCCAGAGGGCCCTTACATGACGGAGCCTCCTCCTGACTATCCGGGCCACTCACTCGTCCAGGAAGGCCACCCCTCGGAGTCACATGGTTCCTGGCGCCCCCTGTCCTTGTTACCCAAAGGGCCCCTCTCCCTGGCTTTTCTCCAGGTCAAGGTGTTGAAATGTATCTCAGAGGTGCAGGCGAGCAACGTGGTCCTGGGCCAGTACGTGGGGAACCCCAACGGAGAGGGAGAGGCCACCAAAGGGTACCTGGATGACCCCACGGTGCCCCATGGGTCCACCACGGCCACCTTTGCGGCCGTCGTCCTCTACGTGGAGAACGAGCGGTGGGAAGGTAGGTGATGCTGCCGGGCCCGCGGTGCTGGGTCCTGGCCCCCTCATCCGCCCGAACGGCCCCCCCCAAGGCTGGCCTCGTCCCCCCAGGGGTGCCCTTCATCCTGCGCTGCGGCAAAGCCCTGAACGAGCGCAAGGCCGAGGTGCGCCTGCAGTTCCGCGACGTGGCCGGGGACATCTTCCGACAGCAGTGCAAGCGCAACGAGCTGGTGATCCGCGTGCAGCCCAATGAGGCCGTGTACACCAAGATGATGACCAAGAAGCCTGGCATGTTCTTCAACCCCGAGGAGTCGGAGCTGGACCTGACCTACGGCAACAGATACAAGGTGGGTGCCCGCCTGCGGGGAGGGGGTGGCGGCCAGGGCCCCAAGGGGCGCGCGCCTCGGTGACCCCCTCCCGCCCGCCCGCCGGCAGAACGTGAAGCTCCCCGACGCCTACGAGCGCCTCATCCTGGACGTCTTCTGTGGGAGCCAGATGCACTTCGTGCGCAGGTGAGGGGCAGCCCCTCCCTCCCTCCTTCCACACCTCCTTCCCTCTGGGCCGCCACCCGCCGCCACGCTGCCCCCTGTCCCCTCAGTGACGAGCTGCGGGAGGCCTGGCGGATCTTCACTCCTCTGCTGCACCAGATCGAACGCGAGAAGGCCCAGCCCATCCCCTACGTCTACGGCAGGTGCGGGGGGCGAGTGGGGGGAGGTGATGGGGGTGATGGGGGAGGGGGACCCTGGGGCTCAGGGTTTCCTCACCTCTCTCCCCATCTGTCCCCCTCCCAGCCGCGGCCCTGTGGAGGCGGACGAGCTGATGAAGAGGGTGGGCTTCCAGTACGAGGGCACCTACAAGTGGGTGAACCCGCACAAGCTCTGACCCTGTGCCGGGCCCGCCCCCGCCCCGCCTCTCCGTGCTCCCCCGCCGCGCCCCCGCCGCCCCGCCCCCGGCCCCCCCCTCCCCCCCCCCCCCGCCAGACGCACCTCGGGAGGCCCCGCCGCTGGAGGACTCGGGACCACAGCCCTCAGCCTCACATTCCCGCCCGGGCTCGGGCCACGCCACCTGCCCCTGGGCCCTGTCTCATTCCTCTGGCCCCCAGCACTGTGACCGTCCCCGCCCGAGCCAGCCTCTGTCCCCCGGACTGAGCCCCGCTGGAGGAAGGAGAAGGAGGGCTGCAGTTGTGGGCGGCCGGGAGGGCAAGGTCCTCGGAGCGCAGGGGAAGGGGGCGGGCGCGGCCCAGTCTCAGCGCCACTTGACATTCCGGGCTCCCCACTGGAAGGGACCTCCGTGCTGCCCAGCAGCGCACCTGTGTCGGGCCTCCCGAGTGGCCCTCTGCCCCGCCCAGCTCCTGCGGCCACCCTAACTCAGCACTCCACGGCCGCCCCATCTCACCCCGCCCTCAGGTGGTGCCCTCGCCACCGGAGAAGCAGAAGCGGTGGGTGGGATGCCCCAGCTCGGTCCTCTGCCATTAAATCCGCAGACAGGCCTGCCTGTCCCCTGGTTGTTTCCTTCCTGCCACCTGCGACCACGGGCCCCAGCCCTCACCTCTCGCCGCCACCCACTTCCCTCCACTGCTGGCTCGGGCGGGAACGTGGGTATCCTTCAGTCCTGACCAAGCCCGGCCTTCCCCTCCTCTCTGCCCCGCACCGTAGAACTTTGTCACGAGACCACCTTGGGCACAAGAACAGGTCACGTTCATTTCCCCTTCCCTCCCCCAGGCAGTGCCCCTGCCCCAGCCAGGGCGCTCAGGGGGCACTGCCGGCCCGCTGAGGCGACAAGTATTTAGGAAGGAGTGGCTATAAGGGATTTGGGACAGACGCCAAGGGGGCGGGGCAAGTCCAGGGCGCACCCTGGGCACCGCGGAGAGCTGCCCAGCTGGCCTCACCAGCCTCCCTTGCCTGTGTTTCCTGGGGCCCCGTAACGAATTGCCACACGCAGGGAAGCTTAAGGCAACAGAAAGGTATCCTCTCCCAGTGCCGGAGGCCGGAAGGCTGAGCTCCAGGGCCAGCGCCCTCCAGGGGCTCAGCTGGCCATGTGGACCCGTCACTCCGGTCTCTCTCTGTGTCTGTCTCGCTCTGTTTTCCCTTTCCAAGAACACCAGTCATATTAAATTGGGGGCCCAGCCTCCTCCAGGACGACGTCACCTTAACCTGATGACGTCTGCACACACCCTACTTCTGAATAAGAGCACACTCCCCGGGCGTCTGTCCTGCCCTCCCCCCCCACCCCGGCTCAGCTCTTCACTGAGCACAGGGGAGGGTGGCAGCAGGCTGCGGGGTCCCTGCCCTCAGCCTGGGTTCTGGTAGGTGCGGCTGACCCCAGCCAAACGAACAGACAAAAGACTCAGATGCTGGTTCGTCTTACGGAAGCGAACGAGCCAGCAGCCCGATGCGTGCCCCAGGCAGGCAGACTCCACGCCCCAGGGCCTCACAGCTGGCAGGGCTCAGGGCTCCCCCGCAGCGGGGCCAGCCCCTCAGGCCGTTGGCAAGAACCTGGCCGGTGGCTCCTCCCTTCAGCTGGGCCTGTGGCCCGTCTGTCCCCACCCCCACTGTTGAAGGCAACTGTCCAGGGCTTTTCGCTCCCATCACGGAGGCCTCTCCTCAGCCTGACGCTGACAACCAGCTCTCCTTAACCCCCGCACGGCCCCTGGGGCTGGGGGCAGAGCCGAGGCTCCCACCCAGGCCTCTGCAGGAGCAGTAAGTAGATGAGAAGGAGCTCGAGTGGGGGCTGGCCGCCTCCTGTCCCAGAAGCTAGGGTGGTGAGTCACACCCTGCACACCGGCTGCACCCTCAGGTGCCATCCCCGCTCTCCCCGACCCCTCCTGGAACCAGAGGACGCGCCGCTTCCAGCTTGTGCAGCAGGGAGACCGCAGAGTTCCCGTAGACCTAGGTGAACGGGGAAGGGAGGGGCTTTCTGGGTCGGGGCGGCCGGAATCCGGATCCTGCAGTGCCTCCTGGCCCAGGTCCACGCAGAGCAGCTGAGAAGGCCCCACGTGGACAGGACTAGAGGCCGGGCTTCAGCCTGGGGGCCGAGGGGCAGTGGCCTTGGTCCTCCCGATGCCTGTGGCCTGGAGAAGGGTCCGTAAGTCCGCGCCTCCCTGTAACGCTTTGGCTCCAGCGTGGCTACAGAGGGTCCTGCCCTTGACTCTCTGTGGTGCAGCCACGTGCCCGTGAGGGGCAGATGAGGCTTTGCAAAAGGCCCAGGATGGCACGAGAGCGCCGGACCCCGAGATGGTGGCCCGGAATGCGATGGAGCGGGTCCTCAGAGCCGCAGCCGGGTCTTCTGCTCGCCGCCAGGGGGCGCTGTGCCGCTCCCGGGGAAGGGACAGACGAGTCCCCGGCCCAGTCCTGGGACCTCAAACCCTCAAAATCCGGGCCTGAGGATGACCTCAAACCTTCGGGATAAAAACCAAATAAACGGAGGTGCAGGGGGTCCTTCCTGACCCCGCTGGGGTCTTGGTGCTCAGAGCCCCACAGACGCCTACAGACTTTTGGGGGACCCAGTAGAGCTGTGTGCTGGGGATAGTCCTCCCAGGACCCAGGCCTCTTGGGGAAACTTCTGGCATGGCGTCACCGAGGGGGACTCTTAGCAGCACAGAAGATCCATGTAGGGGCAGGAGCCTGAAGTGGAGGAGGGACCCAGCTCCTCCTGGGCCCCCAAAATGTGATAACCGCCTGTGAGAAGGGAGGAAGGGAGGGAGGGAGGGAGGGAGGGAAGGCTGGGGACCCTCCCCATCTGGAGGGGTGGGGACCCTCCCCATCTGTCTGAGTGTCCCCACCATGACAGAGGCCCCAGGCCAGGGCAATCAACGGACACCTCCGATCTGGGTGCTACCCTGTGGCAGTGATGAGAGGGCTCTGCTGAGGATGCCCCACTATCACCTGACACCGGGTGCCTGTGAGTGACAGAGATGAGAGACCTGAGAGGGACAGTGGCTGTGATCTCAGCCCTAGGAGCCTGAAATGAGGAAGAAGCATGAGGTCCCGGGTAAGGACGTTCAGCTGTCACCTCCATTCTGGAGCCACAAGCATGAGGGACCCCGTGAGGACAGTCACTGGTCACCTCATCTCTGACATAGTCCTTAGGGCCTCGCTGAATTGAGACAAATGTCACAGCTCTGGGGCCCTAGGATGGGGAACAGACGCAACGGACTGGTGAGAAAAGATACCTGTCACCTAAGCTCTGGGTGGCAACATTGGCGCTGAGGGCTTTCAACTGGCACTGAATCTCTACAGTGAGACAGAGCAGGAGGGCCCAGGCGAGGACAGCCAACAGTCCCCTTAGCTCTGGGTGCCTACACTGCGTGAGAGGCGTTGGGCCCAGGTTTCGACATTCAACTCACATTTCACTGTCGGATGCCTGGACCAGGGCGAGGCTTAGAGGCCCAACCTCAGGTAAAGGCATGAGGGGCAGGTGAGGGCACACAAGTAGCACTTCAGTGATGGCAGCCACCCTGGGGCAGAGACATGAGGCCCAGCAGAGGGCACTCAAATGCCACTTCACCTCCGTACAGCTCCACACCGCAGAGACGTGAGGGCCCAGGTGAGGTGAGTCGACTACAAGCACAAATCTTGGTAGCTACACTGGAACGGAGAGTGAGGGACCATGGAGGTCATTTAACTGTCACCTCGGCTCTGGATTCCTACACTGTGGCAGAGGTGGCCTCAGGCGAGGGCATTCAACTGTCACCGGAGATCCGATTGCCTAATCTAGGGTATAGGCAAGAGGTCCCGCGATAGGACAGTCGCCCGTCACCTCAGCTCTGGGTGCCTACTCAGGGGTAGAGGCGCGAGGTGCCGCCACAGGCCCACGTGAGCGCCGTCAAGTGACAGCTCCGTGCTCCGTGTCTACACTGACAGGGGACAAGGGATCAGCTGAGCACGCGGGCTCTGGGTGCCTACACTCAGGCAGGGACACAAGGAGCCAAGGAAACGCAGTGAACCGGCGCCGCAGCTGTGGGAACTACATTCTCTGCCATCTCCCGCGGGGTGCCCGCACTGGGGCAGGGCTGTGAGGGTCTATGACAAGAGGGTCTCATGCTCTCCAAGTCCCCATCGAAAAACATTCTTGGAGAAACAAAGCTGCCCCTTGAGGCACAGAAGGCTTGGGGTTGGTGAATGTGCCTCTGGGCCCTCAGGGGGCTCATTAAACCAGCCTTTCCAAGATGCCTGCTCTGAGCAAGATGTAAACACTGTCCTCTAAGAACTAGCCGTCTGGCCGCTGCCCTGTGCCTGGCAAGAGCTTCGTCTACTGGGCACCACAGCTGCCAGCATTACAGGGAAGAGCACGAAGGAGGGCACGGTGCCCAGGGCTTGGTACTCACAGATATGTTGAGAGTTTGGCAAATGGTCGGTACTATTTCTGGTCCCAAATTCCATGACAAAACTCAAATACCAACCCGTGACAGCAGCACAGGGGCCTGAAACTTATCACCTTGATCTTGTCAGGGAGAACGAGGGAGTGTTGTGAATGCCAGTGCAGAAGCTCCTGGATGCTAACCAGAGCTCTGTCACTGCCTGGCTCTATCAACTTTCTCTGTATTCTGGGTTCTTTCCTTAGGAAGGTTTCCCGAAAGTGGTGTCATTGGGTCAAAGGGCACGGATGTTTCAGTGGTTCTCAAGCCGCCGGGCCGCTGCCGTCCAGAAAGACGGGTCCAGGCGACAGAGGTGGCCCCAGCTCTCCCAGCGCGGGAGGTGATCGGGGTGCCCTGGGCGGTGTCGGGGGCGCCTTTGTGAAGGAGGCTGGGGGAGCAGGCAGGGGGTGACAGCGTGTGAGCGCGCTGCCCTCTAGAAAGCAGACGGCGAGGGGGAAGGCCGCGGAAGGCTGAGCCTGCTGGCCCCTGGCTCTTCGCATTCTGCTGTTTCCCGTACACGCTTCTGTCCCTCCGGGTTTCGGAAAGGCACACATTTGAACTTTGAAACAATGTCTAATTACGCCCCCCAGATCCATCCGCCCCTTCCTAAACTTCCGAAATCCGAGCGCAGGGTACGAGCATAGCCCCACCCTCAAAGCCTGGGAACGCTGCGCTCTCCCGCCTGAACGAAGTCTCAGAGGAGACCTCGGGGGCGGGGCTGAGTAGGGCCCCTCCCCTTGGCGGCCTGGCAGTCCGGCCCCTCGGCTCCGCCGGAGCGTGCGTCAGGGGCGGGGCCGTCTCGGGCCCTTCCCACCCGGTGGCCGGTCGCCCAGCCCCAACCGATGGCGGGGGTGGCGCCTGCGGGCCGTGCTACCGCCCTGGGCCGCCATTGCCGGGCCTCTCGCTCCGCGCCGCGGAGCTCCCTCGCCTCGCCGAGCAGAGCGGGGCGGCCGGCCTGACGGGGCTGCCCCTGACCGAGCTCGCATCCCCCCACCGCCAGGCAAGTCTCTGGCCGGCCTGGCCCGTGTCGCCGACCTCCAGGCCCGGGGGGGCCGGCGGGGGGGGGCCTGAGCTGGGGCCTCCCACGCCCGCGTCCGGGAGAACCACTTCCACTTCCCAGACCCAGAGGCTCCCGTGGGCACGATCGTGAGCCTCCAGTTTCCCGAGGCCCCTCCGGTCCCAGCCGGGCTTCTCTCCGCCTTCCCGAGGAGCCTGGCCAGGTAGTTGGACGAGCAAGTCGGTGCACCGATCGCGCCCGCCCCACAGCTGGGACCCAGCACGGGCTCATCATCCCTGACCCCCCCCCCAAACCTGCTCTTCTGCTTTCTTGCCCCCCAGAGCGCACGGCCCACAAACGCTGCACCTGACGGCTGCCCCACCCCAGCGGGAGAAGTGGACATGAGGTTGGCAGGTGGGTGGCTTCCACAGTGAGCCGGAGAGAGTTGGAAAGGAGACTTGGCTGGAGGCCCAGGTGTCCAGAGGTCTGTCTGGAAGGGCTGGGGGTGGTGGGACCACTGGGTTTGGGGTTTGGGGTTTTTTTTTAATACATTTATTTATTTTTGGCTACGTTGGGTCTTCCTTGCGGTGCGCGGGCTTCTCATTGGGTGGCTTCTCTTGTTGCAGAGCACGGGCTCTAGGCGCGCGGGCTTCAGGAGTTGTGGCACGTGGGCTCAGTAGTTGTGGCTCGCAGGCTCTAGAGCGCAGGCTCAGTAGCTGTGGCACATGGGCTTAGTTGCTCCGCGGCATGTGGGATCTCCCCGGACCAGGGCTCGAACCCGTGTCCCCTACATTGGCAGGCGGATTCTTAACCACTGCACCACCAGGGAAGTCCCTGGGTTTGGTTTTTGAAACAGAGGACTCTACAGAAACACTCATTCTATGACCTTGAGCAAATCCTTTCACCGCTGAGGACTTCAGCTCCCAGCTCTCTCTGTTCGGCTGTGAGATAAGGATTATAATAGATTTCTCCCAAATGGGATAACTGGCCGCTGTTTGGAAAAAGCTGTGGGAGAGAGCTCCAGGGAGCACGGCGGCTGGGTGGACAGGGAGAGGCAGTGGTCTTAGATGAGAAGCTGACCATAGTGGCCCTGCGGTTGGATGTGAACCCAGTGCCAGCCCTGCTGTCGCCTGGACAGCTAAGATGAAGGGGGCTTGGGGATGGATAGGTTGGGGGGTGGACTTCATACCTGCTAAAACTGAAGCATTATGAATGTATCCCGGGGAAGCTGACCCATGAGGAACTGGCTGGGAGAGTGGGGCCTCAAGAGTGGTCAGGGCTGGAGTGGTAAAATACAGTCAGTGCTCGTGAGGGTTAGTTCAAGGCTGGGAGCAGAGCAGGGCACCTATAGGTAGAGTCGAGGCAGGAGAGGAGACGGAGAGTAGGGTAAAGGCAGAGAGGACACTGTGGGACAGGAGCTGGGGAAAGTCCAGCTTTTCAGGGGAGGGTCAAGGAGGACGATCTAAGCAAGAAGGGTGAGGAGCATCCAGGTGGGGTTCAAGGGTGCTGTCCCAGAAGCCAGCCGAGAAGGGTTTCCGCGGGAGGGCTTCAGCCTGCGCGGCCACCTGAGGGGTCAAGGGACATTAGGGCCAACAGGTAACCCGGGGCGCTGGCATCAAGAAGGTCCCAGGCGGCCTTGGCCACAAGCCGTCCTGCGGGGGTATTGGAGGCAAGGGCAGAGTGGAGCAGGTTGCGAGACGGGGAGGGAAGTCTATGGAAGAAGCCAGCGCACAGGACTTTGGAGGAGCCGGCAGGGAGAGGAAGGGGGGGCGCAGAGCCCCGCCGCTGGCTGCGGATGTGATTCCGAAGGAGGCCTTTCCTCCCGCATTTTCTGAGGACGGGAGGTGTTGAAAATAGAGGGGAAAGAGGGAGACAAAGTGACCGCTATGCTAAGAAAGCCGAGCAGGGTGGAGAGCTCGGCACCCAGCTCACAGCAGGGGAAGGGAGGACTGCCTGGCCTTCCAAAGGAGTAGGAACCTCCTCCGTCACCGTCACAGGAGAAAGGAGGCAGGATGGCAGGGACTCGAAGACATTGGTAGCCTCAGAAGCAGGAGGTTAGGAGGCCCCTCCACACCGCCAGGGAGAGCCAAGCTGAGCCTTGGAGTTGGAGCTCAGCTTCCTCCTTCACCCGCCAGGAGCTCCCACCTTCCTGTTCTCCACTCGCTTCTTCCCAAGTGCCTGGGGAGATCCGATCATGAGAGGCCCTGGGGTCGTTCGGGAGCTCCCTGGCATCTGAGGAGGCCTTGCCCGTGTCTGTCATGCCTCTAGGTCCCCTCCGCATCGTGGCCCTGGTCATCACCGTGGGCCTCACCTGGCTCGTAGCCAGCATCCTCCTCGGCGGGCCTGGCGGTGGCTTTCCTCGCGTCCAGCAACTCTTCGCCAGTGAGTGTGGGACTCTCGCTCGCCCCGCTACGAGGTCCCCGGTGCAGCCGCCTGGGCCTGCAGCCTGAGGCTTGGGGTGGGGGTGGCGGTGGCCTGGGTTTGCTCTCTCTTCCTGGCAGGGCACCTGTAGCGGCCCTCGGGCCGCCTCCTGGCATCCGGCACAGCCTTCCCCCTACCACCCGGTTGCTTCGGCTGGAAACGCCAGTCCCCGCTAATCAGAATCCTTTGTTCACTGAGGGGCAGGGGGGCTTCTGCTGAACATTGGGGATGGCTCCCGAGTTGTTCCCTGCAGGCTTTCCGCTGGGTTCTGAGATGGGGAGGGTACTCGACACCTCGTTACTGGTGACACATCACCCAAGTACTTTTTGCAATTCCAATCTACTCTTTTCCTGGAGCAGAGAGCTTTGCATCTGAACATCATTTAGACTTGAGCAGGAACGTACATGCCAAGGTCAGCCTGGCTTAGCCCTTGGCCCCTGAACCTGACTGCCCCTCCACCTTGACTTCACAGTATAGGAGCAGGCTGCCCTGCTGCAGGCCCTGGGAAAGGTCCACACTAACAGAAACAACTCTCTGTACCCACAGGCCCAGAGAACTCTGTGACTGCAGGTAAGGCTCCTGTCACCTCCCTGCTCCTCCCCTGTGCCCACCCCTCTTACCACTTTTGTGACACCCGTGCCTGTCCCCAGCCCTCCAGGGTTTCTCTTCTCCACGTATCCCTCCCCAAACTAGCCGTCACAGCCCACTGGAGCTGCTTGCATGCTGTGAGCCTAGAAAACAAGTTACCTGCTTCCAGAATACACTAGGGGGACAGGCATAGGATAGACATTCCCATTCCCAAAGTGAGAAATTGGAAGGAATAAAGGGGTCATCAGTCTCAAGCAAGTCCCAAACCCAGCAGGGCAAATCCATTCGATTTCAAAACATAAGAAGAATCCCTGGGCCTTTGGTGGGGGTAGGGGGGATCTGGAACGTAGGGGACGGTCCTACCCTCCCTCTGGGCCTGAGCCCCCTCTGGCCTCTGCAGCCATTGCTCTGCCCTTGGAATCATCCTTTTCCTCCCTTTTGTCCTTTCTCTGTCCCTTTCAGTCCAGGCTGGCAGTGTTTCTACTGGTATAAAATTCTCAAAAACTTTGTTGGTCTCCTGTGCAATTCATGAGGGGCTAAGCTGTAAGACAAGAGAGTCCTCCAGATTTTTCCTGGATGACCTCATCTCTCCACTCCTGGCTTCCGCTGACACGCCTGAGTGGGTCCACGGGTCACGCGGCCCAGCTCTTCACGAACAGTTGTCCAGCCACACCCTTGGTGTTCTCTCCCGAGCCTGCTTTCTCATTTTTTGCAATATGATTAGCCTGAGAATCTTCTAGATCTTCACATTCTGGTTCCTTCATACTTAACAATTACATGCTCAATTTATCTCTCTTCCCTTACACGTTACTGTGAGCAGCAAGGAGAAACCCTCAACTCTTTGCTTGGAAATCTCAGCTCAATCTCCAAGTTCAGCATTTACGAGTTGTACCTTCCACAAAACAGTAGAAAACAATTTGGCCAAGTTCTTTGCCACTTTATGACAAGGATGGCCTTTCCTCCAGTGTCCCATAACATGTTCCTCATTTCTGTCCGAGAGCTCACCAGAAGCACTTTTAGCATTCACATTTCTATCGACCGTCTGGTCGCGACGACACGTGCGTTATCCCAGACCATATGAGCTCTCTCCACTGCTCTTCTCTCTTCTTCCTGAGCCCTCACCAGAATCTCCTATAATGTCCATATTTCTATCAACAGTCTCTTCAAGGCAATCTAGGCCTTTCCTAATATGCACCTCAAAATTCTACAGCCTCTACCCATTACCCAATTGCAAAGCCATTTCCACATTTTTAGGGATTTATTATGGCAGCACCCCACTTCTTGGTAGCAGAATCTGTATCAGTTTCCTGGGGCTGCCATAACAAAATAGCACAAACTAGGTGGCTTAAACAACAGAAGTGTATTCTCTCACAGTTCCGGAAGGTAGAAGTCTGAAATCTAGGTGTTGGAAGGCTACACTCCCTCCAGAGGCTCCAAGGAGGACCCTTACTCACCTCTGCCAGCTTCTGGTGGCCTCAGGTGTCCCTGGACTTGTGGCCGCCTCCCTCCCATCTCTGCCTCCATCTTCCCAAGGACTTCTCCTCCGTGTCTGTGTCTTCTCTTCTGTCTTCTATAAGAACACGTGTCATTAGATTTAGGTCCCACCCTATTCCAGGATGATCTCTTCTTAATGAATTATAACTTCAATGACCCTATTTCCACAGAGGATCACGTTCTGAGGTCCTGGGAGTTGGGACTTGAGAACATCTTTTGTGGGGACACAGGTCACCTCGTAATAGAGACCAACCTCCTCGTGCCCTCTGCACGGGGCACTTGCCCTCCCAGCAGCTTTCCTTCCCTCCTGTCCTCTGTTCCCGGTGGGGCCACAGCCCAGGCCAGCCCTCCTGCCTCCTTTCTCTTCTCCCACCAGTGGCCGAAGAGCCTCCCCGGGGTCCCTGTCACCTTGCCCTGAGGCCAGCCCCAGTGGGATACAGAGTGGCCATGGAAGTGTCCCTTCCTTGGCCTGAGCCAGTCCCCTGGTCTGTGGTCACTCATTCCTCCCTACGGGCTGGTCCTGACCTCCCCCTCTCAGATCTCGGGTGCCCCCTGTTGTCCCTACCCAGAGCCGAGGGCCAGGAAGTACAAATGCGGCCTGCCTCAGCCGTGTCCCGAGGAGCACCTGGCCTTCCGCATGGTCAGCGGGGCTGCCAACGTCATTGGACCCAAGATCTGCCTGGAGGACAGGATGTGAGCCCCTCAGGCGGGCGGGGGTGGGGAGGGGAGCTGGGTCTCGAGGACCGGGGTCGAGCAGGGTAGACGTGCCACTGGAAGGCTCTGTCCCCCTGCTAGGCTCATGAGCAGTGTCAAGGACAACGTGGGCCGGGGACTGAACATCGCCCTGGTGAATGGTGAGTTGCCCACGGAGCAGAGAGGCAAAGCTGAGCCGTGACCTGCCGCCTCCTTCCACCCCGCCACCAGGGATTCCCGGGGGGCCTGGGAGAGGGTCTTCGCGAGCTGAAGGCTCCACAGAAGAGGTGACCCAACGGACGAGAGCGCGGCGCAGTGAAAAACGGGAAGTTTCCGGGTGGTGGGAGGCTGCTTCCTGGGGAGCCCCAGGAGGGCGCCCAGTGCCGGGCAGGAGCTCCCCAGCCTCGGGTGGGCCCCAGCGGGGTCGGAGCGAGGGGCGCGGTGGCGTGAATATGGGGCTGAGGAGCTTCCAGCAGCACGCATCCTTCCCTCCGAGCAGGGGTAAGCGGAGAGCTCATCGAGGCCCGCGCCTTCGACATGTGGGCGGGAGGTGAGTCAAGCCGCGGCCCCGCCTTCTGACGGGGTGGAGTGACGGCACCTCCCCCTGAAAGCTGCTCTCCTCTGTCCGCTCGCTGGGGCGTCTTGAGCACTTCCTGGGGTTCAGGAAAGCCGGGGAGAAGGACAGGTGTGCGGTCAGGGCCTCGGCCCTGGCTTCTCGTACCATTTGGCCCCTGCGCTCACTCAGCAGCCCTGGCTGGGGTGTGTCCCCGGCCTGATCACTACTTTAGTTTCCTCATCTGGAGAACGGGTTGGTGAGGGAGGGGTGCTCAGTGGTGCCTGCTGCTCCATGGGAACTGTCCCCCCAGATGTCAATGATCTCCTGAAGTTTATCCGGCCGCTGCATGAAGGCACCCTGGTGTTTGTGGCTTCCTACGATGACCCAGCCACCAAGTAAGTAATGGCCGAGCCTGGCCGAGGCCTTACGCTTCTGTGGTCACAGCTCTTATCTCTTGCTTCTGTGGGGCAGGATGAATGAAGAGACCAGGAAGCTTTTCAGCGACCTGGGCAGCAAGAATGTCAAGGACCTGGCCTTCCGAGACAGCTGGGTGTTTGTAGGGGCCAAGGGTGTGCAGAACAAGAGCCCCTTTGAGCAGGTATGGGCGCAGGCCCTGGGACCCCCACTGCCCGGCGCAGGCCAGTCTGCCCCCCCCTCCTGCCTGCATCCTCTGAGGTCCCCTCTGTTCACTCCCAGCACCCACACAACACAGCGGCCCACACGTCTTTAAGATGCTCCTGGGGCTTCCCCGGTGGTCCGGTGTTTGGGACTCTGCGCCGCCACTGCAAGGGGCACGGGTTCAATCCCTGGTCGGGGAACTAAGATCCTGCATGCCAGGATGCTCAGTCCTGTCCCATCCCCCCAAAACCCAGCACCCCATTTCACACTGCACACCCTGCTTCCCACAGCAGAACAAGGCAAACAGGCTGTTCCGCCAGTTTCTGGAAGGCTCCGGCTGCCAAAAGAGCAGCTCAGCCCCCAGAGAAGAAACGCCCCCTCTGGCCTCGCTCTTCCCGCAGCTTCCAGCGGCTCCCCGAGGGCTGGGTGAGGGCAGGGACACACTCCCCCTCCTTCCCTTCCCAGCATGTGCCAGGCCCACCTAAGTTCAAAGAAGGTGAACCCCCCCCCCTCCACGTGCGAGGGGGCAGGCCGGGGCAGCTGCTGCCATCTTTAGATGAGAACGCTGAGGCGCTGGGACAGACAGGTGGCGGGTGCCCGAGGCTGCACGCTTGGTTGACCCCAGCACAGGGGGACAGAGAGTTCTGTCTGGCCCTGGTGCCTGAGGGCTGAGCCCGTGCCTCCCTGCCCCCACCGACCCGCAGCACGTGAAGAACAGTAAGCACACCAATAAGTACGAAGGCTGGCCCGAGGCGCTGGAGATGGAAGGCTGCATCCCCAGGAGGACCGTGGCCAGCTAGCGGCCAAGCTCGAGGACCAGACTAAGCACGGCTGTGTGTACCCAGCCAGGAGGAGGCGCCGGCACAGCGCTGAGGCCCGACCCCACGCCAGCCAGGAGCCCTCCTGCCCCAGCACGTCAGGGCTCCAAGGCGGTGACCAGTGAGCAGACCAGGCCCAGTGGGGGGGCCGCGCTGCGGCCCCATGGCGCTTTGTCCGGGGGCCCCAGGTACCCGTCTCCTTTTCCTAAAGCTGCTCTGCTGGCTGACACCCACCCAAGTCCCAAGCGCCTGCGGCCCCAAGTCTAGTAGCAGCTGCCTGGCAGGTCGGGGCATCTTCCGGAACCTCTCCGTCCTAGAGTGGCTCGCTGTTCTGCAGGCCAGTCCTGTTTTCGTTCTGCTGAGCCGAACGTGGTGGCCACTCCCGGCGCCTGGCTGCCTCCTGCCTTGCTCTCGCGGGAAGGGGTGACCGCTGGGAGCCAGGCCGGCCGGGCAGTGAGGTTGCCAGCCCGATGGCACTTCCTAGCGCGGCGGGTGGCAGCTCCTGCGGTTTGTCTGTCAGAGGGCCCGCTTTCTAAATGACGTCTTAATAAACTGGTGGCCCCCTATGGAATGAGGTGCGTTCAGAGGGGAGTCGGGTGGTGTTGTCCTTGAGATGTGATTCAGGTGGTGAGCGGAGGGGCTCCCCTGCGGGCGCCCCTGGAGCCTTGCCCTTAGACACGGCACAGGCCTGTAGGGACGGGGATGGGGATTAAAACCAACCCAGGAGCTCCCCCCCAGCCCCCCGCAAGAGCTAGCGTGTCTCCCCCACAGCGTCGGTGTTAGATGCCTTTGAAATCAGGCCAGCAAGAGGCCGAGTCACGTGGGCTATTTGGCATTTCTCCCAGATTGCAGTTATATTTCCCTGCAAGGGGTGAGAACGAGCAAGAAACTGTAAGGAGTTTTCTGGAAAATGCTCTGGGGTCACAAAAAGGAGAGAAGGCGTTTGGGACTTCCCAGATGGAGGAATCGGGGCGCCAGCCAGGCAGGCTCAAGGGGGCCGTGGCGGGGGCGGTGGACTTGCGAGTCCCCCCTCTAGGGGTTAGGTGCTGCGAGAGTTGTGGACACGGCATCAGGAAATGAAAGTATTTAAGGAGGTGGCAGAAGAGGAGAGAGAGGCGAGGGACGGCCCAGGAGGAGAAGCTGTGGTGGTGAGGCCATAGCCACGGCTGCGAAGGATCAGGAGGAAGTGGGGACGTGAGGAGGGCCCGGATTGCTTACCTGGGAGACTGTGTTCACAGAAGCTGAAACGCGGCCTGACCCTCTGCCGGGAGCTTTATGTGTCTTCATTTTTAAATAGACTTCCTGTTTTAAAGCAGTTTTACGTTCCCAGCAAAGTTGAACAGAAAGTCCAGAGTTCCCACATACCCAGCCTCCACTGACACGCCATCACCACCCAAAGCCCAGGGTGGACATCAGGGCTCCCTCTTGGTGTCGTACAGTCTGTGCGGTTTTTTTTTTTGTTTTTTTTTTGTTTTTTTTTTTGTTTTTTGCTGTACGCGGGCCTCTCACTGTCGTGGCCTCTCCCGTTGCGGAACGCAGGCTCCGGACGCGCAGGCCCAGCGGCCACGGCTCACGGGCCCAGCCGCTCCGCGGCATGTGGGATCTTCCCGGACCGGGGCACGAACCCGTGTCCCCTGCGTCGGCAGGCGGACTCTCAACCACTGCGCCACCAGGGAAGCCCCAGTCTGTGCGTTTGACAGTGTTTACAATGACGAGTACTTACTACTATAGTATCATACATGTTTTCATTTTCTAAACCTTCTATTGTGGACATTTTCAGCATCCTCCAAAGTAGAGAGACTGGTCTGATCAATCTAGATGTACCCAGTGGGGCTGCCACAGTGATCAACGTGTGGCCAGTGTTTCACTTGCACACCCTAGCGAGCAAGCGCCGCCGGTTGCTGGTGAGCCCCGTTTATGGAAGATAAATGGCCCCTGGTGTGCTCACGAAAGTTTCCCTGGAGCTGGGAGGTTAGAAGCCGGATGAATAGGGCCCCACAAGGTTAGTTGCTCGCCCCGAATGAAACGCATCTCAGCGAAGGGCCGCACCGCAAGGCTGGGAGGTGCCTCTCATACAACTGCTGACCCAGCTGACCTGTCCCAGACCTTCACTGCGTGCACCAGAGTCACACAGATGGAAACGGCAGGCCAGCTTTATCCCCCACGTGGCCCAACGCAGGTGGGATGCTGGCAGTGGTGGGGAATGCAGCCCGCCCGACCTTCCAAAGCGGAGGTACGTCTTCCTACGTCCCGCGGTCCTCTTCCGCCAGGGTTTTGTCCCCCAGGCCTACCCTCAGGAGTTAAAGACATCGTCAGTTACAAGTGACAGGGTCCCAACTCAACTGGCATATGCAAAAATAAATACATAATGACAGGAGAGGGAGGCTTAGTGTTCCTGTAACAGACCCCAACGCCCATGGGTGATTCCAGCTCCAGTAATGTCCTTGGGATACAGGCTCTCCATCTCTTGGCTCCGCTTTTCTTTGTGTTTGCCTCCTTTTCAAACATGCTGTCTTCCCCTGGCAGGGGGAGTGACAGTAGATGTCCCAGGTTAGCAACCCCAGCAAGAAAAGAGCTCCCACCTTCCCAGTCGTTCCAGCCCCAGTCCCCGGGAACTACCTCTCATCGGTCCGGATTGGTTTATGGGTTTATCCTTGTCTCAATCTGTGTGGCTCTGATTGGCTACCTCTGGGCCTGTGCCCACCCCAGAGGCCAGTGTTGGGGTCATCCTCATGCAAACCTTTTGTACCGAGAATGGATTAGGGATGGCCCCCCAAAGAAAACTCGGAGGCCGTGACCTGTTGCTGGGCATGCAGAAACGCCAGTTGTCACTACATTTCCCGGTAAATACCAAATGCATGCCGTACTTGTGCTTATATAGCATACACCTTCCATGCGCGCTGACTTATCACACGGTCTGCTTGGAGGCCCCTGCCTGGAGAGCAGGAGGTAGGCACACTTTTCAGGGTCATCACTGTGACCCTGTTAGCAGGATGGTGGCAGGTCTCCCATCTGAGGTGCACAGATGTAGTTTTAGCTGTCACTATCGTTTGTGCCATCTATTCTGTCGGTCCAGATGACTTCTCTTTTGGAACTAGATATCCTTGACTGATTCGTAGAGACCTTCCTTCTCTTCTGGGGTAAATTATTAATCCCCTAAACTAACTACAAACATTCTCTTGTCTTTAATTTAGCCACCCCTTTTTTCCTGCAGGGAAGGCCTCTAAATTCCCTCACGTCGGACAGCCCACCAGCCCACTCTAACTACATTTGCTCTCCTTGACCCCTGGCACCGATCCCCGTCCAGCTGGAATATAAAAACACAGGTTTCCTCAAGAGCGAACACATCTTTTAGGTTTTCCATCCCCAGTTCTTCCAGCTGACCCATCCCCCATCTCCCTCTGGCCAGTTTTACCCCATCCTCAGACGGCGGCAGCGCCACTGCTCTTTTGCAAACTGCAGTCTACAACACAGCATGTGCCAAGCTCGGCCCTCTCACCTGCGCCAGCCTGCTTCCATCAGGACACCTCAACCCATTTGAGAGGGACAGTACAGACTTTCTGGGACACCAAGTCCACACACACAAATGGCTTATGAACTGAGGCTGAAGAACAGCCTAGAGCTATGGCCTCTGAATGTTTCTGGATCATTGACATAAATCAAACCCTGAGTGTGTACCCTCACCATGTGTGTGTCTGCTTACATGTCACACGCGTGTACTGAGCTGAACTTTATAGCGCACATACACGAGAAGTTTTAAATAAGTAAAATGTATTTAAATAAGGCTACATTAAAATTAATAGGTTTTTATTGAAATGATTACAATTATTTATTGGAAAAATTAAATACAAGAGATGCTACGGGTCTTTTTGCACATTCTCTACGATGTGTCTTACGAACCTCCTGGGGGCGAGAACCTGCAAGTTGGGCACCACTGGCCTCCATCACAGCCCCGACGAGGTCTTCCAGAGCAGTGGCTGGCCATCGTCCTGCTGCCTCACTGCAGCTGCCCAGCAGCCTCTGGGAACACGCAAAGCCCCGTGATTCTACACTTGCTGCTTACTGTCTTCCCATGTCCACATTCTACATCCTCACCACCTTTTGGCCCTTCCTTATGCCATGTGTGTGCATTCCTTTTCCGTGAAGCCTCCGGACCTTGCTGGTGGCCCCAAATAGTTCTGAGAGGTTGAAAAGTTCACTGATATTACAGTGTGGAAACAGGCGCTCGGTCGACGCTTGAACGAAGGAAGGTGGAACAGGCCGAGCCTGGGCCCCGGAGTCTGGGTCGGTCGGACTCGGCTCTCGGGCTGCAGGGCTGGGCGCCCTGAGCAGGAGCGTGGCCGAAACCCTGACCCCGGCCTCCCGCCACTAGCAGCAGCCCTCGGGCGTCCCAGCTCGGCTAACGTCTAAGCCTGTGTCCCAGTGACCCCAGAGGTCGCAGCGTGTTTGGGAATGACTGGGGTGCCTACCCGGAGCGAGTCGCCCCGGCGGCGACCACAGAAGGCTGGGACCCGCGGCCCGGCGGCCACACGAGTCCGCACCCGGCGCCGACCAACCGGAAGGCTGCCAAGCCGGCACGCACGCCACCTCGTCGCTCCCAGACACGCCACATCCGGTCGGGACCCGCCCGGGCTGCGAGAGGTGAGGAGGCCGCCGCGGGGTGGGCGGGGGGCGCTCGTCGGCTCGGGGCGGGGCCCCGGCGGGCCGAGCTCGCGGGCGTCCGCCCGCCCGGCTGGCGCCGGCGCCGAGCTTCCGGGCCGCGGAGGCAGGTGAGAGCCTCGGTCCGGGGAGGGCGGTTGGAAGGCGGCTTCTGGCCCCGGCCGGGGAAGGGCCACCACTGCGCGTTCGTGAGGCCTGGCGCGGCCGCGGGCACCGGGAGTGGCGTGACAGACCCCGGGACCGCCCGGGCGGGCCGCCGGCCTGCCGGCCGTGGGGCTGCAGCGCGAGCCCGGCGGCGGCGCGCGCCTCCTCCCCTCCCTCCCCGATTCCCGCCCGAGCTCTGACTGTGCCCCATCCGACAACTCCTGGACTCCCAGGTAGGGAGGAGACCCGGGTCAGCACTGCCAACTGCCCCGACACCGAACGCTTGGCCCGTGTGGAAAAAGCCGCCGGCCCGGGCTTCCCTCGCCTGCCTAGCGGCGCGTCTGCCCAAACTCGAACGGTACCTCAAGCAGAAATAGGGGGGATCGGGGCCAGACCCCTCACGCAGTGACTCAAAGCCGCTAGCGGTACTGGCAGGACGGGGTGGATGGCCCGTCGCCTCCTCTCCCTCTGAACTGGTTCACAGCCCCCGGTGGCCTCAGTACCGGGTGCCTTCATCTTTCCCCTGTGAGTCCCTCTGGTCCTCCTGCCTCCCTCTTCAGTGGTGGGACTCAAGGCTGGATCAAGGCCTCCAGGGTAAGTGACGCAAACCCCAAGCCAGGAGAGGCCATGGCATCCCAGGGCGGCAGAGCAGAACTTCACCACCTGCTTGCCCTGCTCCCCCGGCATCGGGGGGCGGGGCCAGGACCCAACCCTGATAGGATCTAGAGAAGCAGGGGCCTCTTCCAAGACTGGGACAGCGCAGGCTGGGAGTCGGTCAACAGTGACGGTGAAAACTCACCGTGTCCTCATCCTGGTTGCTCCAGTTCCTGCAGCTGATGTGGCGATGGGCCGCCGGCTGCCCAGATTGAGCAGAGTGGAAGGAGACAAACGGCCTCCTCTCCCCCCGAGGCGCCCTGCCCTCCTAGAAACACTCCTCTCACTGGCAGCTCCAGGCTCTGCCGGGGCACATGTGGGCAGGGGAGGCGTCCCTGGACTTTGAGCAGAGCCCCTCACATGTGGCACAGTGGCTCTAGGAGCTCAAATTCTGCGACTGCCAGGGGAGTGGGAGCCCTGACAGAAGGAGGAGAACCCCCAGTGGACACGTGGCCCCATCTGACCCCTTCCTGCTGCCCCTTCCGGCAACTCCCCTGGGGAGAGGGGACCTGTTCCCTCCCAGAACCCCCATCTCAGCCCTGTCAGCAGGAAGGGAGGCCAGGTGGCCATGCACAGCAACGCCGTTCACATGTCAATGGTGAACATCAGCCCCTGGGGCCTTTGGCCTGGTGGCCACCCACTGCCCCACCCTTTGCCGGCTGCCCTCTGCTTGGCAGATGACACTCAAATGCCCTAACCCGCTCTCAGCGGGCCTGCTTCCTTGGCATCCCTGGGCAGTCCTTCAGAGATTTCGTCCCGGCTGTGGTACTTTGAGCTGCGTCTCAAAGCAGGTGGGGCCCAGGCTAGAGGTGACAGGATTGAGGGTGGCTCTCCCAGATCCCCTGGTATCGGGACATCTCCAGATGGTCACTGTGGTGGGCAAACCCCGGGAAATCCGCGCGTATCAGCGGGCTGGAGGCGAACTCCGACCTGTAGGTGGCCCCTCTGGGTGAGGGATGGGAAGCTTGAGGCAGCTGTGACTGGGGAGGGGGCAGCCGAATGGCGCTCAGGGGCCAGCACTAGGCCTTCCGTTTCCATCCCCAGGCTTGCGGCAGGGGGCCCTGCCGAGTCTCCGGACGGTGGGCTTCCGGAGCCTGCGCTCCTGGGCTCACAGCTGCTCACCGTCACCAGCCACCTACCTACCTCTCCGTGTCCCTTCTCTCCTCAGGAAGAGCTCTGCCATCAAGAAAGGCAGCACAGGGCCAGGCCTTGCCCATGGACCCTTCTCAGGACAGCCCGACGGCACCGGCAGAGCTGCTCTCCTAAGCTGCAGGGGGCCCGGGCTCCCCATCTTTCGGGAGGAGCCATGGCGTTTAGGAGGGGCGGGTGCGGCTCCGTGAGGTGGCCGGGCCCGGGAGGGGGCAGTGTTTGCCCAGGCCCCCTGGGCGTGCTCAGGGCCAGCCTGCTGCTTGCCAGCGTGCTCTGGGGGGCGCGGGGGACAGCCAGCGCCAGTCTTAGCACGGCTGTGGGCCGTGCCGCGCCCCTGACAGGGCGCCGCTACTTGAGCATTGGGGATGGCTCCGTGACGGAGTTTGAGTTCCCAGAGGAGAGCGAGGGCATCATCGTGGTCTCGAGCCAGTACCCGGGCCAGGGCAACGGGACGGGGCCCGGCCCCGTGCTGAGGGTCACCTCCCTGGACACCGAGGTGCTGGCCGTCAAGAACGTGAGTGCCACAGCCTGGGCTGGCGGGGGCGGCTTCGTGGTGAGCATCCACTCGGGCCTGCCTGGGCTGGCGCCGCTCCACCTCCAGCTCCTGGAGCCCCGTGAGGCCCCGCCCGCGCTGCTCGAGGAGCGGAGAGATTTCTGCATCAAGGTCGCACGTGCCGAAGACACCCCTGCCACCCTTGGCACTGACTTGGCCCACTTCTCAGAGAGCCCGGTGCTCTACTTGCTCCTGCCTCTTATCTTCGTCAACAAGTGTTCGTTCGGGTGCAAAGTGGAGCTCGAGGTTCTGAAGGGGCTCCTGCAGAGCCCCCAGCCCATGCTGCTGGGCCTCCTGGGCCAGTTTCTGGTTATGCCCTTCTGTGCTTTTCTGATGGCTAAGGTCTTCATGCTGCCCAAGGCCCTGGCTCTGGGCCTCATCATCACTTGCTCGTCGCCCGGCGGCGGGGGGAGCTACCTCTTCAGCCTCCTCCTTGGGGGGGATGTCACCCTGGCCATCTCCATGACTTTCATCTCAACAGTGGCTGCCACCGGTTTCCTGCCGCTGTCCTCGGCCATCTACAGCCGCCTGCTCAGCATCCACGAAACACTCCACGTGCCCATTTCCAAGGTCCTGGGGACCCTGCTCTTCATCGCCATCCCCATAGCGGCAGGCGTGGTGATCAAGTCCAAGCTCCCCAAGTTCTCGCAGCTGCTGCTGCAGGTCATCAAGCCCTTCAGCTTCGTGCTGCTCCTGGGTGGCCTCTTCCTGGCCTACCACATGGGGGTCTTCATCCTGGCGGGCGTCAGGCTGCCCATCGTGCTGGTGGGCCTCACAGTGCCCCCGGTTGGCCTCCTGGTGGGTTACTGCCTGGCCACGTGCCTGAAGCTGCCGGTGGCCCAGCGTCGGACTGTCAGCATCGAGGTCGGGGTGCAGAACAGCCTGCTGGCCTTGGCCGTGCTGCAGCTGTCCCTCCGCCGCCTTCAGGCCGACTACGCCTCCCAGGCCCCCTTCCTTGTGGCACTGAGTGGCACCTCAGAGATGCTGGCCCTAGTTACTGGCCACTTCATCTATAGCAGTGTGTGTGCAGTTCCCTGAGGCCCCGCGGGTCAAGCTTTCGCCACCCCTCGCCCCCAGCCTCCACCCACGGTCCCCACAGTTCTTGTGTACCAAAGGCCTTTAGTTCTCATGCACTATGCACTCAGAAAAATCCAGGCTTATTTTTTGTACTCGTTTTTTATTCTCCAGCTTTCAGTGCCAAAGAGGCCACGCTGAGTTCAGTAGGTGGGCACTGCCTAGAAAATATATTTCAATAAAAGAGAGAAGCAAGCTTGGGTCCCCTCCAGTCTTTGCCCTCTGAGGCCTGCGGGTGGGGGAAGGAAGGGTGTGGCTGGCTAAGTGTGGGCCAGGGTGGAGGGCTGCCTTGGGTGACACGGTGACCTCTGCCCAGACTTTCTCTCTCAGTCCTCCTTCCCCATGCATCCCCTCTGAGAGTTGGGTCTCTGTTCTAGAAGGAGCAGCGCTGGGAAGATGAGAGCGGAGGATTGGCTCCCCCGCCCGCTCCCAAGCTCAGCTGGTTTTCCGCAGGCCGACTAGAAAGAGGCAGCAGGAGGCCCGCGGGCCGCGGGGCGAGAGCTCTGCAGCGCCGGGTCATCGGCGCACTCCTGAGAGGCAGGGAGTCGGCCTGGGCGCTGACCTGTTCCGCCCGCGGGCAGTGAGCGGGGGCGAGCGAACCCCTGGCCCGCCTTTCCCCCCCGAGTCCCAGCTCCCCGACTCCGCCGACCAGGCCCGACTAGTTCCTCCGCCCCTCCTCATCCCCGCGGGCTTCCCGGCTCAGTCGCCGCGGGCTCCGGGTCCGGGCCGGTCCCCGTGCGCCGGCGGGGGTGGGGGGGGGTGGGGAGGTGCGGGGGAACGCGACACGGGGGGCGGGGCCGCGACGCCGGGCGCGCCGCTCGCGCGACTTCCGGCAGTTGTAGTTGGTTCTGGCGCGCGCCCGGGGCGGCGGCGCGCGGCGGGGGGCTGTAGGGCTTCGCAACGGCCGGAGTGGACGCCGCCGCGGCCGCCATGCAGCTAACAGTGAAGGCGCTCCAGGGCCGCGAGTGTAACCTGCAGGTATAGCGTCGCCGGGCCCCGCCGCCGTGCCGGCTCACGCGGTTGGCCCCCGGGCGCAGGGCCGGGCCGAGGGCGGGGGACGGACCGGGCGGGCCGGCCGCGCAGGGGAAGCCAGGAGAGCCGCCCTCCGCGGGGGCTGCGGCCTCACCGCCTGCCTCTCACCCTCGGCCCGGCCAGGTGTCGGAGGACGAGCTGGTGTCCACGCTGAAACATCTGGTCTCCGAGAGGCTGAACGTCCCCGTCCGCCAGCAGCGGCTGCTGTTCAAGGGCAAGGCCCTGGCAGGTAACCGGGGAGAGGAGACGCCCGGGGAGCCCCGCGGGAAGTCGGGGGACGGGGCGTCCGGGCCGACCCCGGGCAGCAGTGGAGTGGAGGGGGCTCTGGCCACTTGACCCCCAGGGAGGCTGCATCCTCAGCCGGATGCCGCGGCGCTCCGCCTGGCCTCCCCGAGGCCTTTCCCACCACCGTGGGCCACAGCTCCATCAATCTCTCTCGGGCAGATGGGAAAAGACTCACCGATTACAGCATTGGGCCCAATTCCAAGCTCAATCTAGTGGTCAAACCTCTGGAGAAGGTGTTACTGGAAGAAAGCAGCGCGCGGACAGTGGCCGAGGCCCCGCCCCCACCCCCGGCCGCCTGGCCTCTAATCTCCAAAGTCCTGGCCCGTCACTTCAGCGCCGCAGATGCCAGCAGAGTCCTGGACCAGCTCCAGCGGGTGAGCAGCGCCGCGCGGGACTTCCACGCCCCTCCCAGCCGCTCGCAGCCCCTGCCCCTATCCCAGCGCCCCCCCGACCCGCGCCGCTGAATCCTCCTGGCCTTCTCTCCTCAGGATTATGAGAGGTCCCTGAGCCGCCTGACGCTGGATGACATCGAACGCTTGGCTGGCCGCTTCCTGCACCCTGAAGTGACTGAAGCTATGGAGAAGGGGTTCTCCAAGTAGGATTCTCGGAGTGTGGGGAGGAGCTGGGCCAGGCCACAAGCTGCATGTAGCATTAAATGTGTTCTCATGTTGCAATTCGGCTCATATACTAGCTGGCAGGTACGCGGGTACCTGTGTCCGGCTCTTGACCTGGGTTTGCTCCCACGTTTGGCGCTAGTGCTGAAGTGGGAGAGCCACAATCTGAGTCCAGCCAGCTTCTAGAAGTGCCTCAGGGTGAGAGGGTTGTTTAGAAGGGTTCTGAGGGGTGGGCTTTGGCATTCCATGTTCGGCCCACTGAGGATAAACCCTCGAGCAATACCTTTCCAGGCCTGAAAGGGGAAGCAGCTGGCCCCTGCTGCCCAGTCCTGTCACCTCACCTCTGGCAGGTCCGACATCGGCAGGTCAAGTGACAGCCAGCCTTGGGCCCCCTCAAGCTGCTGCCACCAGTGTGCACTCGATGAAGGGAAAGCGTGTTGGGGGCTCTGGGACGTCACCCAGCTCTGGGGTGTGTTACCTTAGGCAAGTCCCTGTGCCGTGTTGGTCCCCAGCCATTGACTCTGCACAGTGAGGGCCACTCCTTAGACCTCAGTCAGTTTCCTTTACCCCCAACCCCCCGGGCTCGGGAGTCTGCGGCCATCCTCCCCCTCGTGTCCCAGATACAAAGTGAGGCCAAAAGCTGAGGGATGGCCAAGCGTGGCCCAGAGATGGGGTGCCCTGGCCCTTAGTGTCGCAGCTTTTCTCTGGGCACCCTTAGAGAGGACAGGGGATGGGCTCAAGGTTACTCAGCCAGGCCCCTGCACCCTGCGCTCGCCCACAGCGTGAAAGTAGACCCTTCCCCTGCCGCGTGTGTACAGGGACTTTCACTGTGCACGCCACTCACTGCCTGACAAGGAACCTCGGGGGGCCAGGGAGGGGCAGAAGCCGCTGGCGGGTGGGCCCTAGAGATCATCGAGGCACCTGCTCGGAGGAGGAGGGCACCTGGGCCGCCCTCCTGCCTGGGCCTCGTGGGGTAAGCGCCGGGTCCCCGGGCTGGGAGGACGGACAGAGGCCTGACGGGCAAAGGCTTTGAAGAACAGGTGGAAGGCCCTGGCCCCGCCCAGCAGCAGGGCCCGGGTGATAGACTTGCCTACTCCCTCATTTCTCTTCCGTCAGGAAGGTTTATACTGACACTTCCAGTCGCGCTAGAGGTGAATGTGAGACTTTGATCTGAAAGGAACTGTATTAGCTAGGCGGCTTTTGGTTTCCAGTAATTGATTTAACCGTAGAGGAAGTTGGTTTGAGCAATAAAGGAAATGTGTTGGTTTACGAAACTGAGAAGTCCAGGGATATTGGCAGCAGCTAAACAGTTTCACCAAATACCCAGTTTCTTCCTACCTCCCCTCTGCACCCTGCAGCGTCTGCTTCATCCCAGGCCTCTGCCTCAGGATCAGAAGATGGTTGCCTGCAGCTTCCACCAAATCCCTCGATCACAGCCAGCAAGGAGCACCTTCCCGACCTGTAGCGTAGCTTCTTTCTCAGATGCCCCCAGCAAATAAACGCTGTCCTTTCGTTGGTCAGAACCGGGTGGTGCCTCCATCATTTTGGCAGGGGGTGGGGTGGGCTTGGGCGGGCGAGGGAGATTCTCAGCGAAGGCCAGGTCCTCGGGGAGGGCTGACCGGTGCAGTGCAGGGGAGTGACACACGCAGACGCGTGCTGCAGACAGACCCTAGAGGCGGTTGTTGAGTCCCTTGTGCCAGTGCCTCCCAGCTTGGGGGTGACAAAGCCATGTGCTGGGCAGTTGGAGAGGGGGGTCAGGAAGTCGGCGGCGGGTAGATCAGGCTGGACAGGGAGACGGGAGTGGCGTCTTCAGGGTGTATGGTAGGCGCCTCGCTGACAGAACTGA
Organism: Physeter macrocephalus; assembly: GCF_002837175.3. Lineage (NCBI taxonomy): Eukaryota > Metazoa > Chordata > Mammalia > Artiodactyla > Physeteridae > Physeter > Physeter macrocephalus. The sequence goes on from NC_041234.1 coordinate 121,076,064, forward strand.
CTGGGATCCGGACCCGGTCTGATTCCACAGCCCCGTGCAGCCTTCCGTGGCGTTCGGGAGCGGCCTGTGGACACGATGTCCTAGATGCCGTAAGGACGGATGAGACGGCTTCCCCGGGAGCGTGGCGTAAACGGGGGAGAGGACTGGGCCGTGAGGGACTTCACCAACTGGAGACGCTGTGGAGGCCGCAGGGAGAGCTCGGTGTCAGAGGCCAAGAACGCCCCTCCAGGAAGCGGGGGTGGCGGGGGGCGGCTAGTGGTGCCTCCTCTCGCCCCGGTAGCAAGAAGGTGGCCGGCAGCGCCGTGGGGAAGAGGCCGACGGTGACCGCGGACCCCTGCTCCCGGAGGCTTGTCTGCGCAGCAGGGTGCAGCTGTGCAGGGACAGGGCCGGGGAGGAAGATGGAGGGGGAGGAGATGCTGCCGGCATGAGAGACGGGAGGCCCAGGTGGGAAGGGGCCAGGGAGGCTCCGCTCCAGGCCCGTGCCATCGTGAGAGGAGACGGGCGGCCGCACGTGAGGACGGAATGGCCGCAGGCTGCACCCCGCCTTTGCCCTTAGATGTACACCGCAGGCTCCAAATGCTGAGCTCCTTCCACGGGGGCCGGAATGTTTATCGCGGGCCCTGTGCCCCTGCCCCGGAGGCGGGTGCCGACCCACCTGTTGCCCCCTGGCCCCTGGCCGCGGTAGGGCCCCGAGGCCCGCTGTCCGCTCCTCGCGGAGGGGCCTCGGGACCGTCGCTCACCCCCAGGGCCGCGGTGCTGTTCCCAGTCCCTGTGCTGGTCGCAGTGCCGCCAGGACACGGCAGGATGAGCGAAGGGCCCAGCCGAGGTGGCCTGTCAGACAGAAATGGTCTGGCACCTGGAATGGGGCCTGTGGCGCCGTTTCCCACGGGCACACAGGAGGAGGGGCGGCCTCACAGGGGAGCAGCGTTTCTTTTGGGGTGGGGCTCATGGAGTTGGAAGCGCCCAGGCGACAGATCCGCTGTGCCCACAATTTGCTGGCGCCTTGCAGGCTTTCCCCGCAGGCCTGGGCGAGACCGGGCCTCACCAGCTCCAGCAGGCGGGACAGGTGCTGCTCAGCCGTGCCAGGCCCTGCCAGCAGCAGACGCGACAGCCGTGGCGGCCTCAGCCCTTGAAAAGCCTGCAGGAGAGACAGTCGCCCCTGTCCCCCTCCAGGGCCCAGCCAGAGCAGCCTCCCCGAGTTCCTGGGGACCTGCCCCTGGCCACCTCTGCTGCCGCCCTCTCCGCTTTTCCTTCCACTTGGTGGCTCGCTCCTCTGGCTCCTTTGCCGGTTCTCCCCCAACGCCCCCATCTCTCACTGTCGGGGGGGCCCCGAGACTCCGTCCCCGGACCCCTTCTCCATGTCACTCCCTGGGGAGCCTGTCCACCTTCCCTGCCATTTCTGTGTTTTGCGCCCATGTCTGTGGCTCATCCAGTCCTGTCTCTGAGGGCTGTGACTCTGAGGCCATGCCCGGCTCCCCTGCACAAGCCTCCCGTCATTCTTTTAGTGCATGTCCCAGTTGCTGGCGGCACGGGGGCTGGAAGACACAGGTCCCTCCCGCCTGGCACCTGCGTCCGCACGTGTGCCCGGCACTGAAGGGCAACACGGTGGGCCAGGCTTTTAACAACAGGAAGTGGCCGACTTTGCTTCTCCCAACCCTCCCTCCTCCGCGGGCAATCAGGCAACGGCATTTTCGGAAGAGTCCAGGGCACTCGCCTTGTAGAAAGTCCCAGTCTGGATTTGCCCGCTTCCTTCCTGGTTAGATTCAGCTTAGGTGTTTTGCGGACAGCACCGCCCAGGGCAGGCTGTCCTTCTCCCTCCCCGCGCAGGGCGAGGAGGGGCAGGGGGCCGGGCTGCCCACCGTTAGGGAGGCTCGGTTTGATCACCCGGTGTCTCCCTTGTAAAGTTGCATTTTCCCTCCCTAATGCACAAGTAACCTGGGTGAAACCTTGAGACCCAGTGGCTATCGTTTCCCCAACAACCTTTATCTAATGGTTTTACCATCCAAGGATGATCCCCAACCGGATGGATTACATTGGTGGCTGCAAAATGGTGGTTTTCTCATGCTTTCTTTCTTTCTACAATTTTTAGTTGGCATTTCTCTATAAAGAGCTTTCCCTTTTCACAATTGTCATGGTGGACACATTGTTTCTTTGTTTGTTTTTTAAAGAAATAAATCAATAAATAAATTTATTGATTTATTTATTTTTGGCTGCGTTGGGTCTTTGTTGCTGCACTCCGGCTTCCTCTAACTGGGGCGAGTGGTGGCTACTCTTCACTGCGGTGCGCGGCCTTCTCACTGCGGTGGCTTCTCTTGTTGCGGAGCACGGGCTCTAGGCGCGCGGGCTTCAGTAGTTGCAATGTGCGGCCCCAGAGTTGTGGCGCACAGGCTTGGTTGCTCCGCAGCATGTGGGATCCTCCCGGACCAGGGCTCGAACCCGTGTCCCCTGCATTGGCAGGAGGACTCTCAACCACCGCGCCACCGGGGAAGTCCCCGCATTGTCTTTTTTTTATTCAACAACTTAGACTACAAGAGTGTCATTTTGGGGGGGAGCTTTATGGGACTATAGCCTGCATAGAGTAATGTGCATAAATCGTCAATGTACAGCTCAATGGAATTTTAAAGTGAATACATATATGTTACCTTCCCTGGTGCCTCCTCCAAAAAGTTTAATAGCCTTTTGGATACTCAGATGTTCTAGCTTTGGCTCTTTCTGGTTGGCTCCCATGTCCCTTTGACACGCCTCATCCTTTTGTTTTTCAAGCATGTCCTTACTTTCTGGCACCACAAGGTGCTCCAGGCTCGTCTTGTATTTTTTCCTGCCCCATACCTAGAATCTTCCACCTCTCCAAGGACCTCTGGTTTTTGTTCTCTGAATGTTCCTTTCACTACAACCCTGTTTATGTTTCATGAATTCAATATCTTTTACTTATCTATATGAGGAGAATTATAATAGATTTTCCTTGCCACCTGGACTTCTGTCTGTGAGATGCTCTGATGGCACACTCTTGGCCCCAGTGGCATTTCCTGGGCAAGTGCAGTTGTCTAGGGAAATGAGGACCCCAGCCTGTCACCCCTTGGTTGCTACCCCTTCTTGTGCTTTCTTTTTTTTTTTTTTTTTTGCGGTACACGGGCCTCTCTCACCGCTGTGGCCTCTCCCGTTGCGGAGCACAGGCTCCGGACGCGCAGGCTCACCGGCCATGGCTCACGGGCCCAGCCGCTCCGCGGCCTGTGGGATCCTCCCAGACCGGGGCGCGAACCCGTGTCCCCTGCATCGGCAGGCGGACTCAACCACTGTGCCACCAGGGAAGCCTCAAGATCTTAACATCTTAACGACAAGAAGGAGCCAGCCACGGGAGTCTGGGGACAGAGTCTTCCAAAAAGGAAGAGTAAGTGCAAAGGGGGATGGGGGCAGGCCACCCTTGGTCAGGAGCAGAGAAAAGACCCTAGAGGCTGCACAGAGTGAGGAAGCAGGCAGGTGGGGGCCGAGCGTGCAGGAGCCGGGAGCCAGGTCACACAGGAAGGAGTTCGGTTTTGATTCCAAAAGCAATGGGAAACTGTCTTAGGATTTTAAGCAAGGACATGATATGATGTGATTTATATCGAAAATTAAGAACTGGTTCTACTGTGTGGAGAGAAGTGGGGTGACTTAGGATTTATTTTCGGGGAGGTCCAACAGGCTTCGGTGATCCAGTTCAGCTCTTTGCCCTTCCTTATGATTACAAAGCAGGAAAACAGAAAACTAACAGGACTATCACCATCGGAAATTTCACGGCAGTTTAAAAACTTATTTTTGTTTAAAAATGTCGTATAAGGTCACTGTCAAAAACTTGCAGGAAAACAGAAGAAGGAAGTTGAAATCGCGTCACACAGTTTGCGAAGGGCCAGGGCTTTGGGAGGGAGCCTCAGTTTCTCTGCGGCCAACGGAGTCTTGGAGAACCCCCAGCCGGGCCGGTTCCGTGGGAACCCACCACGCAGCCCCTCGGCCTCAGCGGGGCCTGCTTGCGCAGGCGCAAGGGACGGAGTCAGGCGCAAGGGGGCGGAGCTTCAGGAAGGGGCCGTTGTCTTTCAGCCTTCCGTGGAGAGAGCGGATGGGGAGACCAGCAGCCCGGAGACAAGAGTCGGAGGCGGAGCGCTGCAGCCATGCAGGCGGCAGAGGCGGACGCAGGCACAGGCAGGATGGCGGGCGGCGCTGAAGGCCTGGGCAGCCAGGGGGGCAGGGGGGTCATGGGGGGCAGGGGCGGCCCTTGCAGCGGGGGTGCTGCTGCCGCTGCAGACAACGGAGCTCTGTGTGTCGCGCCGGCACAGCACTCTCCGGGACCGGGCGGACACCCTGCACCCACGGCCGGAAGGCCGGGAAGCCGGCCACACGTATTGTATCCTACCCGAGGGCGGAGTGGGGAGTGGGCTGCAGCCTGCCTGCGGTGGGAGGTAGGACGGAGGGACGCACGAATCGGGGGCCGCCTGGGAGGGAAGGGGAGGAGGGGGAGTCAGGGGCTGCTGCGGGGCGGGCTTGCGGGGGACAGATGAGAGCAGAAGGAGACCCGGGCCGCCTGGGGGCGAAGAAAAGAGAGCGCGGGGCAGCGGGGCTGCTGGGCGGCCCAGCCAGGCGTGCTCGGGGGGCTGGGAGCAGTCCCGAAAGGGGTGAGGCTGGTCAGGGTGCCCTGAGACGGGGCCCAAAGCACCAGTCCGTGTGGATGGTGCCTTAACCGAATCTCCATCAGCGCCCTAAGTGTGCCTTTTCCGTCCACCTTGGAGGCGGAGATCGCCCGTGGCTCCCTGGCCCCAGATGCCGAACTGCACCATGGGACTGTTGGGAAGGAGCTCACAGTAAGCGGCAGCGTCCTGGCGGTGTAAGTTCTAGAAAGGGCTGCTTGGGAGTGGCAGCAGGTGGCCGGGCCGGTCTCCCCCAGGGGCGCTCTATTGGAGACTCAGAGATACTCCAGGGTTGGATCTAGGGAGGTGACGCGGTGCACTGGACCCGTCGCCGCCCCAGCGGGCGCTCCAATGGAGATGGCAGCGGCTCCGGTGTCATAGAGGGGCAGAGCCAGGGACTGGAGGGGTTGCTACCATCACCTTGGTTTTCTTTTTCCGTCACTTTTAGCCACTGGAGAGCTGAAGATTCCCACCTCCTCCAAACTTCCATCGTCACCTTTCTTGACCATCTTTCTCTGGTGATACGGACCATGCAGCGCTTTGGGCCCCCTGTTGCACGCTAAGCCAGGGCTAGAGAAGGGGATTAAGGTCTAAACTTGTGCCCCTTCCTAGACAGTGCATCCCTCCTAGGGCAGAGATTCCTGTAGTAGTTGCCACTTTATTATGGGGTCCTCATCTTTTGCCTCTACTGGCCCTTGGGTGCTGAGGGTTCACTTGTCTTGTTGGGTGCTTAAATGTTTCTTAACTACTGAAAATAAAACTGAGCTACGATGCTATGTCTGACTTTATTTTCAACCACAGCACCTTTCAATATTCTTGCCTTTGTCCATAAATTGGAGGGGAGGTTCTGTGATTCAGATATTCAAGTAGTACAAGGTAACTGAAGACAGTTTAAGAAATGGAAGAGGATAGGTCCTGTCTGTCATTCAGTATTAACTGCTGTCCACATTTTGGAATATTTTCTTAGTTTTATAGTGGTATTTATGTAGTAAATGTGTAACAGTAATAATATTTTGCAAGCTTAGCATTTTTCCTGATATTTTTCATCTAACATGAACCTTTTTCTAAAAATTCTTCAAAAGCATTATTGAATGGATACATAAAAGGTACATTATTGAATGTTTAAATTATTTTCAATTTTTGCCATATTATAGGTAATGATTCAGTGGAATGCTTGTATATAGAGCTTTGCCTGAATGATTGTTGTCTTAAGATAGACTACAAGAGGTAGAATTGGTTAAATATGTGAAGCTCTCACGCTGCAGTGTGTGAAATTGCTCTCCAAATTGTACAGAAAATGTACCCTCCCACTAGAATGCTGGTTTCCCACATCCTTGTCACTACTGGGTCTCCTCGGTAAAATTTTTTTTAAAAACTGGGTTTGTATGACAAGAGCAAACAACCGAGAAACACTTGAATAGGAGCTTTGTGGCTTACTGGCCTTGTCTCAGATCAGTGAAGAAAAAGTGCTAGGACCGTCATTTAAGCCTTCAGTTAGAAGGAGTTAGCTTCCTGTAAGAGGTGTTGTATCCTGCAGCCTTTCTAAACGCACTTATTCTAGTAGCTCTTTGGTAGATGCTGTTGGATTTTCATCATTGATCATGTTTTCTCAGAATAAAGGCAGTTTAGCTTCTTCCTTTCCAATCTGCGTGCCTTTCAGTGATGAATCTTTCTCCTGGTTAAGGATGGGATTTGGCTGCTTTGTATCCCTGGTAGTTTTTCCTTCAGTGTCAGACATTGAGCCTTTTCCCCTGGGTGCTGGGTATCTGTATTTCTAGACATATTTTTTGAGCTTTGTTCTGGGATGCTGTTAGATTACTGGGGAGAGATCCTTTTGAGTCTTGCTTTGAAGATTTGCTGTGTGGGACCAGAGCAGCTTTCAGTGTAGGGTTCACTTTTTTTTTTTTTAGTTTTTGGCCACACCCCATGGGATGTGGAATCTCAGTTCCCCGACCAGGGATCGAACCCACTCCTCCTGCACTGGAAGTGCGGAGTCCTAACCACTGGACCGCCGGGGAAGTACCATAGGATTCGTTTTTTTCCCATACTACTGAGGCGCGAGCCTTCTGAGCCCCCTTCCGGGTGCCTCCCCAATTATGAGGTTTGCATTCTGGCCGGTGGGGACAGCCCCCAGTCCCTGTCCTGCTCGAGCACTGGGCTGAGTTACCTTCCATCCTTTGGGTGGCCCTGTCCCCCGCCTCGCAGAGTTTCCTTCCATGCTGGCGCTGCTCAGTGGTCCTCGGCGCGCTCCAGTGGACCCTCCGCCCGTGGGCACGGTTCTCTCCCTGCGCCGCTGTGTCCTCTCCGGTCCTCCACCCGCCAGCTCCGCTGCCTGCGCTCTGCGACCCACCCCCGAGACCCGGGGAGGCGGCTGGGCTCGGTCCGGACAGTCCGTGTAGAGAGCAAGCTGGGGCAGCTGCACGGCTCACCTCTTCGGGGTCTCAGCTCCCAGGGATCTCGGACGGTCCTCCCTCACCTGAGGCTCAGTTTCTTCACAGCCTGTGTTTCATAAAATTTGGCTGCATTTAGGGGATTCTTTCAAGCCAGTGGTGGGGGGGGGGATCCGGTCCCTGTTCCTGCATGTGCGTGAAGGGAGTCTGCCGGGACAGAGCCCAGAGAGCTCTGGCAGCGTGGCCTGGAGGGAGGGGGATGCTGGTGCTGGGCGTGGCGATGACGGCGATGATGGAGCATCTCCCCCGCCAGCACGCAGCAGCTCTGGTGGCTACGGCAAGGGTCTTTTTCTTCCTTCCCTTTTTAAAAACCATTTTTAAGACTTTAATTATCGATGGGGAGGTGAGAATTGAGCACTTTCACGCCACTGTCCTTCTGCCTCCTCCCCAAATGGTTCTATTCTACTCACTCCAGAAACTGTGCCCTCCCACCACAATTCTGGTTTCCCCACATCTATGTCACCATTAGGTTAGTGTCCCGCAAAAATAAAAAAACTGAGTGTGTGTGAGAAGAGCAAACAACCCAGAAACACTAGGCTAGGAATTTTGTAGTTTACTGGCTTCGTTTCAGATCAGTGAAGAATACTGCTGGCACACCTGGCTCAGGGTCTAAAATATCCTGCGATCTTGGAAGTTTTACTTCTTCCTTTCCAATCTGGTTGCCTTTTATTGATTGTTCTATCTATCTCCGTCTAATGGGCTGGTCTTTACTTACTACTTTCATGCCAAGTGTTTTTGCTTGGATAGCAGACCTTGTATGTTTTCCCTTGGGTGCTGGCTATTTTTGTATCCATAAACATACTCGAACTTGTTCTCAGGTGCCGCGGTTACTTGGAGACAATTTGATCTTCAGAATCTTGCTTCTGAGATTTGCTACATGGCGCTAGAGCAGCTTCTAGTGCAGAATTAATTATTTTCCCGCTACTGAGGCACGACCGTTCTGAGTGCCCTCCCTCAGGCCTCTTGAATTCCGAGGTTTCCATTCTGGCCAGGTCCCGCTTGAGCCCCGAGCATAGTTACCTTTAATTCTTCCTGGCAGCCCCTTCCCAGGCCCGGGGCGGTTTCCTCACACACTTGTGCTGATCCTCCAGGGGGACCCTCTGCAGACCCCCAGGATCCTCTCTGCCGCCAGCTCCCGAGCTACAGTACCCCAGGCCCTAGGGCTCGACGTCAATCTGATTCTCCCTCCCTGACCCAGCAAAGCCCAGAATCAGCCTACTGCCTTGGCCTGACAGATGAACTGGTGAAGCTGCCAGGTTGCTTTAAAACATAAGTCAGATTGAGTCACTCTTCCGTTAAAAAGAATCTCCAAAAGGGACTCTTAGGGACAAAGCCAAAGAACTTACAGTGGCCTGAAAAGCCAGATGTGAGGGACTTCCCTGGTGGCGCAGTGGTTGAGAATCCACCTGCCAATGCAGAGGACACGGGTTCGATCCCTGGTCCGGGAACATCCCACAGGCCACGGAGCAACTAAGCCCGTGCGCCACAACTACTGAGCCTGCGCTCTAGAGCCCGCGAGCCACAACCACTGAGCCCGCACGCCACAACTACTGAAGTCCGCGTGCCTAGAGCCCGAGCTGTGCAAGAGAAGCCGCCGCAATGAGAAGCCCGCGCACTGCAACGAAGAGTAGCCCCCGCTTGCCGCAACTAGAGAAAGCCTGCGCGCGGCAACAAAGACCCAACAACGAGGACCCAGTGCAGCCAAAAAAAAAAAAAAGAAAAAAAAAAAAAAGCCAGATGTGATCCAGCCCGTTTCCTCTCCGGTCTTCTCCACGCCCACCCTTTCGCTTGCTCATCCTGATTCAGCCTCACTGGCTTCCTTAGCTGTTCAAAAATGCCAGGCCGGGGGCTTCCCTGGTGGCTCAGTGGTTAAGAATCCGCCTGCCCATGCGGGGGACACGGGTTCGAGCCCTGGTCCGGGAAGATCCCACAGGCCGCGGAGCAACTAAGGCCGTGCGTCACAACCACTGAGCCTGCGCTCGAGAGCCCGCGAGCCACAACTACTGAAGCCCGCGCGCCTGGAGCCCGTGCTCCGCAACCAGAGAAGCCGCTGCAATGAGAAGCCCGCGCACCGCGACGAAGAGTAGCCCTCGCTCGCCGCAGCTAGAGAAAGCCCGCGCGCAGCAACGAAGACCCAACACAGCCAAAAATATAAATAAATAAATAAATTAATTAATTAATTAATTAATTAATTTAAAAAAAAAAAACACATGCCAGGCTGGCTCCTGCCTCAAGGCCTTCGCACTGGTTCTCTTCAGTCTGGAACCCTCTTCCTCTGGGGAGCCCCCTGGCTCACCCGAAAATCATTCCTGCCCGCTCTATTTAAAATCGCATCCCGCTTTCTCCCCACCCGGATTACTTGAACAGGTGTGTGGCGGAAGAGGGTAAGAGGTAGGAGGTAGGTAGGAGCACAGTCATTGCAGTGCACTTGGGACAGTCAAGAGTTGTCAGCTATGAAGGCGTCTGGGGGCCATGAAGCCCTGGGTGGTTTTGAACAGTGGGGACGAGGTCCACCGTGCATGTTAACGGGGCCCCAGTGCCTCCCACGTTGAGAAGAGGCTCAGGGCGGCCAGGGCGGCAATGGGGGGACCCTGGCATCCAGGCAAGCGACAAGGGCGGCTTGGACCAGTTGGGGGCAGTGGAGGAGGGGAGAAGGGGGCGGATTCTGCATGTGTCTTGAAGGCGGAGCCACCAGGACTCACTGATGGATTGGACGCGGCCCTGGAGCTCCTCGGAAACCCTGCATCGAGTCACCCTTCCCCCCCCCCCACCAAGGGCGAGCAGCTCATGCAGAGTCCGACAGCCTCCCCACCTGCTTCCACGTTCGGGGAGCGGCCACCTGCCCCGAGGACAAAGCCACACACTGCGTCCATTTCTCAACATTTAATTAGGAAAAAAAATTACAGGGACAAAGAAAACCTCATGCAAAAAAGAGAAAAAGGGGCCAAGTGGGTTTCCAGGAGCGCAGGCCGGGGCCAGATTCCTCCAAGGAAGCAGAAGGACAAAGGAGTAAGGCACTGCCGCCTCTGCCCCTCGGGGCGGGCGCAGGACAGGGCGGCGGAGGATGAGGGGGCCGGACGCGCAGACCACACCGAGGGGGTTTGGCAGCAGGGCCCGGAGGAGGGGGGTTCGGTGCCCCCAGGCCCAGCTCACGCCCTGGCAGGAGCCTGGTTCGAGCTCTCCAGGCGCTCAGAGAGGACGGGGCCCCGGGAGGGGGTACAGTCCCGGCCCGAGAAGTCTGGAGGGGCTGCTGCGGTGGCCGCAGGGGGACCCCTTGGCCGAGCCACCGTCCGAGGGCAACTTCGGGTGCCTCACCCGCCCCAAGGGCTGCTGGTGCCAAGGCCCCCCGCCCCACCCCGTCCTCGGCATGGGTGGGGCCAGCCAGGGCAAGGGGGCGGGGTCAGAGGCTAGGCCGAGGCTGACCATGTCACAAGGGAGCCGGGAGGCCTCAAGGAGAGAAGGTGAGTGAGGTTGGCAGCCTCCGGGGGCGGGGGTGGGGGGGGGTGGGGGGAGGGGGCGCGTATTTACAGATGGAGACGACGGTGAGAA
>NC_041234.1:121089818-121124971 GCF_002837175.3 Physeter macrocephalus
GGCGGGGGTGGGGGGGGGTGGGGGGAGGGGGCGCGTATTTACAGATGGAGACGACGGTGAGGTGGAGATAAATTAAATAAATAGGTGGTTGGGGTATAAATAGCAAGGAGGGCAGGGGCGACCACAACCCCCGGCACGAGGGCAGGAGGGCGGGGGTGTATTGCTGCTGCCGGGGTGGGGGGCTTGGTCCGGTCCCCCCCTCCCCACGCAGGGCCCAAAGCAAGGCACTAATGACGGGGGCCCGGCTGTGCCGGGGGGCGTCTTGGCCCGGTGACCTCATGCCACCCGATCCAGGGCTCAGCCTCGGGACCCAGGCGGGAGGCGCCCCTCTGCACGGGAGGACGGCTCAGGACTGAGAAGCCCCCTCCTCACGGGGTCCGCCTCCCTTAGCTGTTGCTGGACGCGAGGCCGATGATCTGTTCCAGCTTCTGGCGCAGCTTCTGCTTCCGGCAAGAGGCATCTCGGTCCAGAGCGGTGAGAACCTGCGGGAAGAGGCCCCGAGCTGGGCTCCTGAGGGGCGGGCTCCTCCTGGCCAAGCCCCATCCCCGCTGCCCCCCTCTTCCCCGCCTTTCCACGGCCGGCACGCAGCCCCTCCCAAAGGGCGGTCTGGACTGGCGGCCCCCCTTTCCCGTCCCCTCCTAACCCCCACCTCTACCCCAGACCTCTCTCACCCAGGTCTCCGCGATCTTGTCGCCAAACGCAGCTGGCAATCTCGGGCCTCACCTCCCGTGACCGACCGTGGGCAGCACCCGACAGAGCCCATCGCTCCCTCCTCCCTGACGCCCAGGGCGGGGGTGGGGGGTCCTCACGCGTGTTCCAGGACCCGTCTGGCACTCGGGGCCCCCTCCCGAGCCTCCTCAGACTCTGCAGCCGGTCCCCCCTCTTCTCTGCCACCTCTGAGTGGCCCTGGGACACTCAAGTGCTTGGGCCACGTCTCCCTCTCCAGCTGCCCGTGGCCCCCCGCCTTGGGGAGCTCATCCAGGCTCGGGGCCCTGTCCGGGCCCACGCATTCTTATCTCCAGCCAGGAATCCAACCCCGGAGCCAGCCGGGCCATCTGTCTTCCCAGACTCTCCAGCCACAAACCAGGCAGGTGGGCTGACCCCGCCCACCTCTGGCCCCAGCCCATCGTCAACCCAGCCCTCCGTGTGCTCCCGGCCCCTAACTTCTGCTGGACCAGAACTTTGCGCTCCAGCCAGTGGCTTCTCTACTGGGTCCCTCAAATCCCAGCATCTGCAGAGAGTGTCGCCTGTGCCACCTTAAGGGCCCGGTTGGGGGAGGAACTCTGAGGAATCCCAGAGCTGGGCTAGCTGACCCCCACCACACCCTGCCTTCGCCACCAGCTGTGCCCTCAGAGCCAAAGAGCAGGGGCCTGGGGGTGGCACGCACCTCCTGGCGGTACTTGGTAACGTAGAAGTAGAGCTCACTGAGCGCGCTCAGGACGTTGAAGTCACTGGCGTGGAGACGGGACTGCTCCACCAGGTACGCGTCCATGTCCTGGTCGCTGATGGATGCCATCTTGGCTACGTCCCGGTAGTACCTGTTGGGGCCCCGAGGAGGTCGTGCCAGCAGGCGCCACAAAAGCCAAGGCCCCTGCCCCAGCTGCCAGGCCAGCCCCCGGGCCTTCTTCCTGAAGCGGAGCCAGCCCGTGACGGCGCAGCTCCTGCCCCCTCGCCCGGCCGCCGCGTCCCCCGGGGTCCCGGCCCTGCCTCCCCTCGCACGCTGGGGCCCACCTCTCCACCCAGCTCTTGTAGTTGGGGATGTCCTTGGCGTAGAGCAGCTTGTTGGAGGGCGAGTCCTTGCCCAGGCGGTGCTCGGACGTTGAGCAGGAGTCCATGAAGGTCTGGGCCACCACCGACAGGCAGGCGTCCGTGATGCTGCTCTTGTGGATGTCGAACACGAACTGCGGGTTCTTGATCACGTTCACCCAGAAGCGCAGGGGCAGGCTGGACACAGGGACAAAGGCCCGCAGCTCCCCGACCCGCCCGCGCTCACCCCCCGCCCGCGCTCGCCTCCGCAGGCCCACAGGCGGCCAAGAGAGGCGCGCTGAGAGGGAGCAGCCTTCTCTTTCATTTTCTGCCCGACTTCAAGCAGTGCGAAGTCAGAGTGAACGGTCTTCCGTCCCCAGTGAGTTTCAGCGCGCCCCCCTCGCACGGCTAACCCCTGGACCGGGCTTCCGGTTATCTCTGCCCTGTGTCAGCGGTACCACCAGGCGAGCAGCACGGCCCTGAGGGCCAAGGGCACCTCTGGGCGCTGGCCACACTACCCACATCCCAGCCGCCCGAAGCCCCGGCAGAGCCCGCCTGCGGAGTCACACGCACTTGCTCTCTGTGCTCGGCGGCACCATCGGTGCCAGGCCGCTGTCCTCTCCCGCCAGGGTGGCCAGCCAAGCCCCTGCCGGCATCCTGACCGTGGCCCCCGAGCCCCAGCCAAGCCTCCTCACGCCCCCGCCCGAGGGCCGGCGCGCCGCACTACCAGTTGCTCTTCCAGGTGTGGCGCACGTCGGGGTCGCTGATCTGCCGCTGGTCGGCCTGCTCGTCCAGGAAGTCGAACATGTACTTGATGGCCAGGGGCAGGGCCGAGCCCCGGTGCGCCGTGCTGAACACGGTCTCAAAGAGGTCATCCACGAACTTCTGCAGCGTGCCCTGCAGGGGCGCAGCAAGGACACCAGCTGACGGGGAGCCAGGGTGGGACGTCCCCACGGCAGGACAGACGGGGACGGAGGGGCCTGACAACGAGCAGGGCTTCCCTGCTCGGCCGGCACGCCTCAGACAAGCTTGGCCTCGACCTCAGGGTGGCAGTTCCCATAGCAAAGGCGATGAGCAAGTCCCTTGGGATTGGAACACTCCAGTGGCCCCTTCCCCAGGCAGCCCGGGCCAACCCCAGGGCCAAGGCTGGGCTACAGGGCACGTGCACTAAGGCCAGGGTGGCGCGGGGCAGGCCCACACCTTGGTGGCCAGCAGCCGCGTCAGGTAGATCTCCGAGACCATCTTGCTGCCTCGGTCTCCCTCTCGGTGGTCGGCGTGGTCGTGGTTCTTCACCAGGTGCCACAGCTTGGTGCCCGTCTCCTGGTCGGGCGTGATCATGGGTGCCCGAGAGCGGAGGCTGTCAGGGCTGCTGGCGGTGCGGAGCAAGCTCTCTGGGGCAGAGGGCGGTGTGCCCCTTAGGCCAGTGGGGCCACACCAGCCATCGCCGTGGCTCTCGCTCCCCTCCACCCCGGGAGCCCTGCAGGCCGAGGGGGCCCATCTCCTCTCACGGGCCCACCGCGCTTCTAGGCTCCAAGGAACCAGAGACCTCCTGAGAGCAGGGTCCAGGGGGGCCGCCAGAGCCAAGCTGGCTGCTCAGACGGGGTAGGGCTGGGGGTTCCCCGCGATAGCCGACACAGCCTCACAGGGCACGGGGCCAGCAGAGACCCCCACACCGAGGACGCTTACCGTAACGGCTGAGAGAGCGGGTGAAGGTGAAGGAGTTGGCCATGTTGTAGGCTGACACTTGTTTGGGCACCAGTGCCACCAAGGAACTGTCTGTCACCTGCAGATCCCAGACACAGAGAGGGGGGCAATGCAGGAGGCCGACAAGCCAAGGGGCCTGAGCCACCGTCTACCCCGGCCCGGCAGGGCACGTGTGGGGCAGCTCCCGCGGCTCCCCAAGCGGGGCCGGTGATGCGGGGGCCAGAGAGGGGAGGGGCCGGGGCCCCTACTCCTGTGGCCTCAGGCCAGGGCCATGGCTCCCAAGGGCCCTGGGCGTGAGTGGACCTCTGGCTCCTCACCTGGTAGTGGGCCAGTGAGTTGACCCTCTTCCAGTCACACTCGATTTTGGTGGTGACATCCTCGTCCTGGAGAATGATGCGGGCCATGCGGCCCTGGCGCCATTCTGTGGGCCACAGGCAGCTCTGAGGTCCTGCTCTGCGTCCCCTGGGACCCTGGGCCCACTGCCCTCAGAGAACAGAGCTCAGGTGGGGGGAGTGAACGCCGGCCAAGGTAACGTGGCCACAGGAGGTGGGGGCGGGGCCAGGAGGAGAGGGCAGGGGCCTGGGCCTCACCTAGGTCCATGTCCTCAGCTCTGGGGCGCTGAGAGTACGGGATGCCCTTGTACACAGCATCCAGCAGCTTGTCTTTGGCCTGGGTGATACTGTCACAATTGAGGACCTTCACCGGGACCTGAGCGCTGCCCTCGCTCTCCGGGCACACACAGTGCAGGGTCTGAGGGCGAGGGGGACCACAGGGTGGGTCCTGGGTGAGGCATCCCCTCGGGCCCGATACCCTGCCCACCTGGCCGCCCGCTCACCAGCGTCTTGTAGTCGATCTGCTGGCGGATGAGCTTGTCCTCGCTCAGGGAGTAGCGCGCCTCGCCCGTGATGGCGTCGATGGGGCCCTTCTCCATCTGCTGCTTGATGGCGCAGTAGAGCAGGAAGAGCGGCTCCCCGGCGCACTCCTGCAGCCGGGGCCGGGACACGGCTTGCTGCCTGCCTGCGGCCAGCTGCTTCCTCACGTCCCCTCGCCCCCCGCCTGCCCTCTGAGCGCACGCACCTTCAGAAACTTATGCAGCAGGAAGGTGAACCAGTTGGTGAGCATCTTCTCGGCCACCGACTCGGTCCTAGGGTGAGAGGGGTGCTGGGGCCCTGGGGCAGGGCTGGGCCTCCCAGGGGAGGGGCAGGGCTGGCGGAGGAGGACCCAAGTACCTGCGCAGGAGCAGCTTTGGGTGGTTCTTGCTCTCGAGGTTCTTCTCGATGAGGTCTGCCAGCAGTTGCTTGAGCAGCCCCGTGGCGTAATCGAGGCGGCTCTGCAGGGCCACCATGGTGAGCGAGGCCACGGTGCCCCGGTCGCGCATGGAGAAGCTGCTCTGAGCCTCCAGAGTGCGGATGAAGGTGAGCACGAAGGCGCGGCTGTGCAGCAGCTGCCCAAAGAGACGCAGGGCCTTCTCGACATTGGGGGGTGTCTGGGGGCGGGGGGACAGGGCATCTCAGAGGGTGGAGGCGGCCCTGGGGGTGACAGGGCACGGGCAGGCAACGGGGTACTCACGTCCAGCTCCTTGAGCACGGGGTGGGCCTCGATGCCCGGGAAGAGCACACGCACGGCGTAGGTCCGGTAGTCCAGGAAGGGGATCTGCACGCCGTCCATGTGGTTTGTCAGCTCGTTGATGTCTGTCTGCAGCTCGGCGAAGGCTGGGGAGGGCCGGTGAGGGAGAGTGAGCGGCGAGAGGGAGGGGGGCGCCCCTGCCGCCAGCCCCACCCCGCACCCCCGCGCAGGCACCTTCCTTGCATTCCAGGGCCACCCGGGACTCCAAGTTGTCCATCTGGAGCTGGAGGCGCTTGAGCGTGCGGTCGGCATCCTGAGTTTTGCGTTTGTAGGCGACCAGCACGGCGGCGATGGCCAGCAGCAGAAGCCCACCCCCCGCCGCCAGCCCCACCACAGCCGGCAGGGTCAGCGGCCGATCGGCCGTGATGTGCAGGGTGCCCAGCCAGAACTCCAGGCCGCCCACCAGCACCTGCAGGGACAGGCGCCGTAAGCTGACCCCCACCCCGACCCCAGGCTGCTCTGGCGGCCTCCCTGCCCCCTACCCACCATGACCGGCTGCCGGCCCGTCTGGCTGGGGGAGTCACACAGGAGCTGCGTGTCCGAGACGGTGAGCGTGCACGGCTGGCCCCCGATCAGCACCGTGTAGTTGAGGCGGGAGCTGCCAGCCGCCGCAGGGATCAGATTCTTGCCCTGCACATGGAGAGCGCTGCTGGCCAGGGCTCCCACCGCCCCGCCCCGCCCCACCCCGCCCCTGCCGCCCTAGGCGCCCACCACGCCGGCACCTTCAGCACTACGTGGGAGCCAGGTTTGACATCCAGGACCCCAGAGGGCCCAAGTGGCTCGAAGCTGGGGTCGGGGTAGTAGGTGAAGGAGGACCGGTTGAGGGAACGGGCCGTCTGCACGTGGTCCAGCAGGAAGCCGAACTCGTCAGGGTGCTGGCCCTGGGCCTGCGGCTGGGGCCGCCCCAGGAAGATGCCGGGGGCCTTACACAGCATGGCGGTGTCGTTGATCACCTGGCACGTCTGTGGGGACACAGGTGGGCGGCCCAGCACGTGAGGCCACAGCGGGCAGGGGGTCAGGGGTGGCATGGCGGCAGCTGGCACTCACGTTGGTGGTCTCGATGCCTCGGTACTTGGCCCGGACCCGGGGCTCCTGGACCGTCAGCAGGTGGGTCCCACTCACGGTGATGGCCGTGCTTCCACTACGGACGGGGGTGAGGGGCCTCAGGCTTCCTCCCCACCACCCTGAGCCCAGCCCTGGAGCGTTATCGAGGCTGCCGTGGGAGCCCAGGGCCTCCCCGACCCTGGGTCGCCCGGTCGCCAGGCGAGGCCCAGGCCGGGCACTCAAGGACCTGGCCCCCAGCCTCCCCTCTGCCAGCCAGGCCCCATGCTCCCGAGGGCCTCACTTGACGATGCTCCAGGTGGGCTCGAGGCGCGTGACGGTCGGGTCCTGGGTGTAGGTGTAGAGGACACCGGGACTGGAGATGTTGGCGCGGTCGATGGCCAGGGTGATGGGGGCCTGGCTCGGGCCCAGGGTGGAGACAGGCGAGACGCACACGATCGCTTCAGCATCCCTCCTACGTCAGCAAGCGGGGACTTGGAGCCGGCCGCCCAGGGCTGCCAGCTGCCGGCCCCGCGGCCCCCATCTGCAACACTCACCTCACGAACTGGCACTCGCCGTCTCTCACGGTCACTGTGACTCTGCTGCCGGCGTCCAGAGAATGACCGGAAATGGTGATTCGCGTGCCCCCCGAGGCTGGGCCCCGGCTGGGACTCACGCGGTCGAACGTGGGCGTCTACGGGAGAAGCAGCCCTGAGGGGAGCGGGGAGACAGCGGGTGCCCGGCAGGGCCGGGCCACAGCCCCCGCCAGGCAGGAGGGGGAGAGGGAAGGGGGCGGGCAGCCCACGTACCACGAAACTGTAGAGCTGCTCAGACTGCGTGCGGAAGTCAGCCGAGCAGTCGCTGACGCAGAGCTCCGCGGGCCCCGGTGGCGGGCTGGGCACCAGCGACTCCTCCATCTCACACACGATCCTAGGGGTCGGGTCGGGTCGGGTCGGAGGTCAGGCCCGGGCGGCCGGCCGCAGGCTGGGGGGAGGCCCAGCGCCCGCACAGCCGCACTCACCTCTCGGCACTGACGTACTCAGCGGGGATGGAGTTGCAGCGCACGCCGGCCACCCGCAGGCCCACGTCTCGGGAGGTGAGGCCCAGGTTCTCGCCCACGATGGTGATCCGGGTGCCTCCCTCCTTGGGGCCCACGAGCGGGTGGATCTGCGGAGCAGGAGGGGAGGTGGGAGGGTGAGCCGAGGCAGTGGGTACCCAGAGGGCGGCGGGTGGCGGGGAGGCCAACCTGGGCAATGCGGGGGTGGCTGCAGCGAGCGCCCTTCTGGTTCGGGTGCATCCAGTTGGTCTTGGGGGCCGGGCAGTGGGCCCGCAGCTGGCACCTATGCTCCGAGATGCACCAGCCACAGTTGAAGCGAGGGTCAGCCTTGAGGCAGAGGCCACAGCTGGGCCGCTGCGCCCAGCACTTGTACAGGAGGGCTGTGGGCACAGAGGGCACCGCTGGGGAGCAGCTCCGGGCCCTGACGAAGGGTCCCCCCGCGGGCCCGGCCCCAGCACATGCCTTCTCCGCCCCAGGAGGCGAGCTCCTCAGCCCCCTCCCGCGGCTCACCTCGGAAGGTCGCAGGCTTGTCGATGGGGAAATCTCCATCCCAGACCACGGAGAAGTCCAGCTCGGTGTCCCCGTGCTCATCACCTTCATAGGAGTACTGGGGGAGAGGGACCCGCGTGACCCCAGCGAAGGTGCGCAGACCGCCCCTCCCCCAGCTCAGAAATCCCCGGCCGGGGGCTCAGAAGGCCAGCTGAGGCTTCTAGAACAGTCTGCCGGGCACAGATCTGCACAGCCGGGACCCCCGCGGGAGGCGGGGCGGGTGGGCCTCACCGAGGCGTTCTGGCACTGCACGCTGCTGCTGTTGAAGCGGACGGCAGGCACCCGCTGCTGCCGCCCCTGTGCCCGGACCACACACTCGTAGTTCTTCTGGCCCGACTGGGGCTGCGGCAGGTTCTTGGCCCGCAGAGTGAGAGGCTGCATGACGCCTACTGGGATCAGGAGGTCCCCGCTGGGTAGGATCTCAGGGCAGCCCTGAGGGGAGAACGCCCATCAGCCAGCTGGGCCGGCCCCGCCCCGGTTAAGGGGGCTCCAGGAAAACCCCAAGACCGAAGGCAGAAAAGCCAGGGGCCGGCCCGCGCAGAGCCCAGCCCCCTCGCGTGTGGCGCCCGCCTCACCTCGGGGCTGTGGACCCTGCCCTCCTGGAAGGAGCACTCGTGGGGGTGGCTGGTACACACGTGGCGGTACTTACACCAGTGGCAGGGGTAAGGGCTGCCGACGCAGGACATGCACCTGGAGGGGAGAGGCTTCAGAAATCACGGAGAAGGCCAGGCCTGGCCCCTCACCGTCCCTCCTGCGGGACACACGGGGAAGCAAAGGCAAAAGGCACCGGGTCCCGCCCGAGGCCCACGCGACACCGCGGGCAACAGAGACACGGGGACGGGGGTCGGGGGGGCCAGTACTCACGACTGGAGGACGCTGCAGTTGTAGAAGACAAAGTCGGCCCCGGCAAACCTCACGCCGCTCTCCCTGGAGAGCAGCTGCAGCTGCACGGTGCGCGTGGCCCCTGCAGCGAGCCCAGGGGAGCCACGCGTGAGCCGAGGACAGAGAGCACCCCTGCCCCCGGCAGCCCAGCCACTGACCGTGCCCCCGGGTGAGAGCCCGGAGCTCCTGCAGGGAAGGTGAGGGACACTGTAACTCTCCAGAGGGCAGCAGGACGGCCTCGCTCTCAGTCACCTCCTCGAAGGCACAGCTCACGCCTGCGCTGAGGTCCGGCACGTTGCTTATGGCCACGGTCAGCTGGGGGAAGCAGAGGGCTCAGCGCTGGGCGCACCCCCCGACACGTGTGCACGGGCCTCTACACCCGCACGCCCCGCACCGCTCACCTGCACCCCAGGCGATGTCACCGACACATTGTTGGGCCGGACCCGCACCTGGACACACTTGCTCAGCTCCTTGGCGAAGCCACGCGGGGCCGAGGCGCCTGCACAGGCCCCATGGCGGCAGCACCTGCGCGGGGTCAGGCCAGGCCCATCCCACAGCTGCCCCAGCAAGGCCCGGAGCGGGAGTGCAGCGGGGGCCTGGGAGGGACGAAGGGGACAGCCGGCCCAGCCCATGGCGCCAGGCAACCGCATGCCTCGGCCTCATCCCCTGGGGTCCGAGGGATGTCACTCGGGATAGAGGTTCCACTCGTTAGCTGGAGAAAGTAGAAGGGCGGGGAGGGGGAGGCCACGGGGCGCAGCTGGGGGCAGCGGGCACTTGGGCGGCTCCTCACCTGTGCTGCAGCACGCACCACCCGCAGTGTGGGTCCCCCGAGCCCAGGCAGGCTGCACAGCTTGGGTACTGCTCACAGGTCTCCACCGGGAGCTGGCTCACCTGGGGGCGGCCGTGTCAGCACCCGCCCCACCCCCGGCCCGCCCCCGGCCCACGGCCCACTGGACCCACCTGCTTCTCGCTCAGGAGGTAGACGTGCCGGCGGTCGGGGCTGAAGAGCAGGTCACGGAGTATGGGGCTGCCGTCCACCACAGGCACTGTCTCATACAGGCGGGCCTCCTGCGAGCCGTCGACCCGCACCTGGGCCACGAGACCAGCCCGCCTGACGCCACAGCAGCACCCCACGTGCCCGAGCCAGGGACCCAGCCTGCCGTGCAGCGGGGGCCTGGGAGGGACGAAGGGGACAGCCGGCCCAGCCCATGGCGCCAGGCAACCGCATGCCTCGGCCTCATCCCCTGGGGTCCGAGGGATGTCACTCGGGATAGAGGTTCCACTCGTTAGCTGGAGAAAGTAGAAGGGCGGGGAGGGGGAGGCCACGGGGCGCAGCTGGGGGCAGCGGGCACTTGGGCGGCTCCTCACCTGTGCTGCAGCACGCACCACCCGCAGTGTGGGTCCCCCGAGCCCAGGCAGGCTGCACAGCTTGGGTACTGCTCACAGGTCTCCACCGGGAGCTGGCTCACCTGGGGGCGGCCGTGTCAGCACCCGCCCCACCCCCGGCCCGCCCCCGGCCCACGGCCCACTGGACCCACCTGCTTCTCGCTCAGGAGGTAGACGTGCCGGCGGTCGGGGCTGAAGAGCAGGTCACGGAGTATGGGGCTGCCGTCCACCACAGGCACTGTCTCATACAGGCGGGCCTCCTGCGAGCCGTCGACCCGCACCTGGGCCACGAGACCAGCCCGCCTGACGCCACAGCAGCACCCCACGTGCCCGAGCCAGGGACCCAGCCTGCCCACCGCCCCCTTGTCCCACAGACCAGGGAAGGAGGACGCCAAGGCTGCCCCCTGGAGGCCCTTGGGGGTGACACAGCCAGTCCAAAAAGGCTCCCAGGACATAGAGACAGAGATGAGCGTTGCCCAGAGTTGGGGAACAGGGAGAGCGTGAGAGCTAAAAGGGAAGGGATTTTTAGGATGATGGCAACATCCTGGAATGAGATAGCGGTTATGCTCGAGTAACTCCGCACACTTACTGAAATCACTGAGGTGTGTGCTTTAAACGGGGGGTGTGTGACACGGCAGTTACACCGCACCAAAGCTGTGACAAATGCAAAATGAGGACCAGGAGGGAAGCAGACCAGGCCCCAAGAGCTCAGTGGCTCCCTTCACAAACCTTCCCCCGGCCACCCCAGACCTCCCCCAGGGACAGCCCCGCGTCCCCCAGGTGAGCAGGAGGGGAATGTGGCAGTTGTCCTAACTCCTGTCCCTTCAGAACACCCTGGAACAGAAGCAGCTGCGGCCCTGCCGGCGCTGCAGCCCCCGTACCCATGAGGGGACAAGAGGGCAAAGAGGGTTAGGTCCACATTTGTCTCCTCCTTCATTTGACTGAGGACCCAGCCACGACGGCTCCTGCTCTCCCGGCAGGGAGGCCCGGAGGTAGGCCCGGTCTGCCCCCAGAGCCACAGGAAGCCAGCGATTCAGGCCACGGCGGGCGGTGGCACTGCAAGCATGGGTGGCTGAGAGGCCACCCGTGGAGCACAGCTGGGCTCCTGGGATCCAGCCTGGGAAGTCCCCCTTCCCCCAGGGGCCAGGCCCCGTCCAAGGTGCTGCAGGGCTCATCCACACGTTCTTGACCCCAGCCCTCGTCTGCATCTCAGCCTGCCCCGACGCCCACATGCCGAGCGTCCCGGGGCTCACCTTCTTCAGACTGCCGCTGCGGGTGCCAATGAAGACCACAGAGTGCTGCTGGTAGGTGTAGGCGGCCACACTGGCCATGCCATCGGTACTGTCGGCTAGCAGGGGCAGCCCCTCGATCACGTGCAGGCCGCCCAGTGGCTGGTTCAACACCAGCCCGCAGAAGTTTCCGTTTATCTGCATGGGCTGGTGAAACAGGAGGAGTATGCATGAGTCAGAGCTTGGGGGCAGCAGCTGGACAGAGGCAAGGAGAGCCCACGTTCTCGGAGGAAGCAGAATCTGGGGCTCGCTCCCTACCAGCCAAGACCAACCGTTTGCCCCGGGGGCCCCAAAGGAAATCGGGGGCTGAGGAGGGAGACGGAAGGAGAGCAGGCAGGAGCAGGGAGAAGAGAGCAAGACAGAAAGGAGGGGCAAGCCGGGGTGGGGAGGGGCAGGAAGAAGAAGGGGGTGGTCCACACAGAGAGCACAGCCACCCAGAGAGGTGGTGGGAAGGCAGGCCGGGGAGGAAAGAGAAGCAACAGGGGATGACGGGGGCGGGGCGCCCCGGGCTAAGCTGTCGTTCCCGAGACCGAGCCCAGGCTGGCGCACACGGCGGCCCGTCGGCTGCCGTACGACCGCCTGGGCTGGCCCCACAGACCCAGGAAGGGGCAGAGGGCCCAGCCCGGGGGCAGGGCTGGGGGCGGGTGAGGGCTCACGGTGTTGATACAGGGCAGCTCCTTGTTCAGCAGCCAAGGCAGGGCCAGCGTGCCCTCCCCACGGTAGCAGGACTGGATGCGGCGCCGGATGTGGGCATTGATGCTGCTGAGGGTAAAGAGGCAGAGGATGGTCTGCCGCGGCGGGCTGGCCCGGTTCTTCTGGCCCTGAGAGAAGATGGTGAAGAGGACGTCCTCGTCGGCCGGCACACCCAGGGCCTGGGCCAGCAGCAGGCCGGGCTTGGCCAGGTGGGCGCTCTGCACCAGGCGGTACTCCACGCCGCGCCAAGAGCAGCCGATGGGGAACTCCACGTACGAGTAGAACTCCGAGTCCCCCGAGCACATGCGCACGATCTTGGACGTGAAGAATTTCTCGCCTGCCGCGTCCAGCAGTGTCTGCTGGGTATCCAGCTGCAGCGTCAGGAAGTACACGAAGGAGGCGCTCACAAAGCCATAGACGTAGTAGATGTCGAAGGCCGGGTACAAGGACAGCGTGTCTGAGGGGATCTTGATCTGAGAGGAGACGAACTCGTCCTGGTACACCTGCGGAGCAGGTGGAAGACAGAGCCTGGGACGAGGAGGCCTAGGTCCACCCTCGACCTCCCCAACCATGGCCCCTGGGCCCCCGCCACCCAGCCTGGCCCTGAGCCCACAACATGGCCCCCGGGGGGCTTCCCTCACAACCTCCCTGCCCCTGAGCCACGCGGTCACAGGACCCCAGGCCAGAAAGGCTCCAGAGGGCAGGCTGAGCAGCCCCGTCCCGGGACCTGGCCCGCCCTCCCGTCCTCAGCAGCCTGTCCCCTCTGGGACCAGGGCTCTTCCAGAGGCGGAGGCAGGACAGAGTGAAGGCAGGAGGGCACGGGAGCTGGCTCCTCAGAGGGGCGAGAAGGGAGGGGAGGGGGCCAGCCAGCCGGCGCGGGAGGCCGAGCAGGTGGGCGGGCTCACCCACCAGACTGAACATGTCGCCACCATCCTCGTCGCCGATGAGCTTCCGGGAGCTCAGGGTGGGGAAGTACTCAGACTTGCCATCCACAGCGGTGCCCACGAACAGCTTGCTGGGCCCCTGGCCCTGCTCCACGATGACGCCCGCCATGGAGTCAGGCCCCTGGGCCCCCGACAGGTAGTGCTCCTTCCGGTGGTGCGGCTCGCCCAGCTTGAAGAGGTCGTCCAGGCGCAGGAACTGGCAGGTGCCCTGCCAGATGCTGCCGCAGGCCACCAGGCGGCGGGCTGCGTAGTCTATGAGCAGCAGCTTGTTCACGTTGTCCACAGGCGCCAGGCGGTGGGCGCAGACACGCATGCTGGGGGGTGGGTAGCAGCGAGCGTTGTCCTCGACGGGCCCCGTGACGTGGACCCGCAGCTCGGTCAGGTTGGGGGCCAGCTTGAAGACGCGATTCACCGCGCCCACAAACACCTCCCCGGTCACCCGGTGCACGGCCAGGTGGGTGAGTGAGGTGTCCGTCACTGAGAAGGCAGGGAAGGGCGTGCTGCCACCCGGGGCCCGCCCCACGGCAAGGAGAAACAGCAGGAGGAGGCCTACGGCGGGCATGGCCGGCGGCTGCCCCGGTGGTGGGCCTGAGGAGAGACAGGGAGTGCCGGTCAGAGGCCCCCGGCCCGGGGCGCCCGGCCGCTTCCGGCCCTGCCTGGCCTAGGGCCCCCAGCAGGCCAAGAGCCACGCCACAGAGGGTGGAGGCCAGTCGCCCACCACCATGCCAGAGCCCCAGATGGCGACCACGGCTGGGAGAGAGGAGGGGCCTCTGCCGGGGCGCATGAGTGAGCAGCGAGTACAGGCAGGCTTGGGGGCCATCAATCATCCCCCACCCACTGCTGGAAAGGAGCCAGGAGGCCTCGCCTCAGCTGGGCCACACCCAAGGGGGCAGCAGAGCCAGATGCTAGGAAAGGCAGGGTGGGAGGCCCTCCAGGAAGGAGAAGCCAAACACCAGATCCCAGAGCTGAGGGTGGCCAGCCGCACACAAGAGCAACCCAACCGTGGGCAAGCCGAGGCCACAGACGCGCCTCACACCCTAGCTGGGGAAAGGAGAAAAAGTAGGGAGAGAACAATCACAAATTGGTGTCAGGACACCACCCCAGGACAGAGGTCTGAGGCGTCAAAGCCTGAGACCAGCTGGGAACCAGGGCTGCCACTTCCACCTTCCTGGCCCCGGCTGCCTCCTCGTCCCAGGGGCCTCCGTCTGATGGCTGTCCAGGAGGAGCCTGCCATCTAGCCTACCGGCTGCAACACAAAGCCGAGTCGCCTGACCCCAGAGCAAAGCACAGAGACAGACATAAGTCAGGCTCTGCTCAGGCACAGCCAGACGGATGCCCAGGCAGCCCTGCGCGGCTCTCCCTCCAAATCCACACGTTAGCTGGGGAAGGGGAGATGCAGGGGCGTCCAAGGAGCCCAATGGAAGGGGGGCAACATTCTAAATTACAGCTGAGACTTTGGGGAGATGGGGTGGGGGACCACGGGAGCAGTACTGGGCTTGGCTGGGTCTTCACCCCTAGGCCACACCCAGCCCTCGGCCAGCTCCAGGCAGCAAAGACAGCAGAGAAGAGTCGTGGCAGCCAAGGGGGCAGGGCTCAGCGATACCCTCTCAGTGCCCAAGCCCCAAGGGAGACACAAGTTACCCAGCTTGGGGAGGGTGCGGGGAACCAAACCAAGGCAGCAACCAAGGAAAGAGGAAAAAATGCATTTGCTAGAACAAGGAGAAGACCCAGCTTGGAACTGCAAAGTTTCAGCTCAGGCTGATCATCTCTCTGGGGCTCTTTTGTCAGGTCCGCATCCTGGATCCTTAATGCACGAGCCAGAGAAGAAAGGAAGACGGAGAAGGGAGGCCTCATGCCACCCTCACCTCCTCCACACCGCACAGGAATACAGGCCTAAGAATGGGGATGGGACAGGTCGGGAGGGAGACCTGGAAAGGCAGAATTTGCAGCCCAAGTGCCCATCCCAAACCTCAGCCTGTAACCGGGAGCCTCGGGCATCACAGGCACACCCAGCCTCTCTGCTACGGCCCTGCCAGCAGAGCCCGAGGGTGGGGACAAACCCTCGCAGAGACGCGGCTCTAGCGCCCGCTCCCCAACGCCCCGCGAGGTGCTGCCTGCCCGGCTCGCCCTGCCCCCACCAGGGACACCCCCCCCCCGGCAGATCCACGGGGACCCTAGTGGATGGAGGCGCCACAGCAGTCCTTGCAGGGGCCGCTCCTCCGCCACAAAGGGTCCCCATCGGGCCGGGGGCTAGCCGCGGACGGACCATCCCTTCCGGCGCCGGGCACGAAGGACCAGTCAGGCCGGCACCCGAGAGGCAGGGGTAGGGCCCGACCCCTTAAAGGCCGAGCCGAACCCCCGCGCTGCCGGAGCCCAGGGCCGCCAAGCAGGCCGGCCCCGCACGGGCGGCGGGGGATGGAGGCCACCTACCTGTCCCTCCGCCGCCGCTGGCTCCGGGTGGCCGCCCGCCGGCCACGTGGACGCGCCCTCGAGCCCCACACCGCCCCGCTCGCGCGCCCCCGCCGCCGCACCCCTCGCCCTACACCCCCGCCTCGCCCGTGCCGCCGCCGCCGCCGCCCACACACTGGGCCGGCCCGCGGCCGCCGGGGGCCTTTTAAACCCGGACCGTACCACCGCGCCGGGCGGGGGCGCCCAGGGAGGGCCGAGCGGCAGGGCTCGCGGGCTCGCGGGCTCGCGGGCAGGCGGGCGGCGGCCGCCCCTCCCTGGGGCCGGGAGAGGCCCAGTGCTTAGCCCGGGCTCCCGTGAGCGGCCCGGGTCCCCGCCCAGCGAGCCGACCCCCCTCGCGCAATGGCCGCGTCCGCGGCGCACGCCTCTCCCCCGCCACCCCCCGCCCCGGCCCGCCGCCTCCCGCAACCCCGGGACCCGCGCGCGCCCGCGCCACACCCCCACTAGGGCCCGGGGCGCGCGCAGACCCCGCCCCGGCGCTCGGAGGCGCGCCCGGGGCCACCTGCCGCCGGTGCGCGGCCTCCCCTGTCCCAACCCTTAGGGCGCACACCAGCCGGGGACTCGCGGTCCTGGCTCAGGACACTCTCCCCCTGACGGTCCTTAATCCGGAGGGCCCGCGGCTAATAACATGCAGATGCCCAGCGCGAGGACTCGAGACTGTCGGCCATTTACACCTGGCCCCTTCCCCAGCCAGCCACCGCGGCTCTGAATCGGAGGTTTTCATTCCCTTGGTTTCCTTTTCCTTTTCTTTTTAAACAGCTTTATTGACCTATAATTCGTCTGTCATGTAAGTCACTCATGTAAAGTGTAACATTCAATGTTACACTTTTAGTAACATTTTAGACTTTTAGTATATTCGCAAAGTTGTGCAACCATCCCCACTACCAGATTCCAAAACGTTCTCATCACCCCTGAAGCAAGCCCCCATATACCCCTTAGCAGTCCTCCCAGGATGCCCCATATGAATTTTAGGATGAGCTTGTCAGTTTCTGCAAAAAAGCCAGCAAGAGCTTGATAGGGATTGAATTTAATCTGTAAATCAATTGGAGACTGTTGCCATCTTAAGATTCTTTCCATCCATGAGCATGGGATGTGATGATTAACTTTATGTGTATTAATTTCAACTTGGCTAGGCTGTAGTCTGCAGTTATTTAATCAAACTCTCATCTAAGTGTTGCTGTGAAGGAATTTTGTAGGTGTGGTCAACATCGACAATCGGTTGACTTTAAGTAAAGATTACCCTCATAATGTGGGTGAGTCTTGTCCACTCAGTTGAAGGCCTTAAAAGCAAAAACTGAGGTTTCCAGGAGAAATAGATATTCTGCCTCAAGACTGTAATGTAGAAGTCCTGCTTGAGGTTGCAGCTTGCCGACCTGCCCTACAAGTTTTAGACTTGCCACCTTGCCAGCCCTCACAATCTCATGAGCTAATTCCTCAAAATAAATCGTGTGTGTGTGTGTGTGTGTGTGTGTGTGTGTGTGTGTGTGTGTGTGTGTGTGTATCCTGTTCTGTTACTCTGGAGAACCCTAACTAAATATTTTTCCATTTATTCAGGTTTTCTTTATTGTCTTTTAATGACATTGTCTAGTTTACAGTATACAAGTCTTGCATTTCTATTGTTAATTGTTAAATTCATTCCTAAGTATTTTATTCTTTATAATACTCTTGTAAACAAAATTGTTTATTGCTACGGTATAGAAGTACAATTGATTTTTTTTTTTTTTTTTTTTGCGGTACGCGGGCCTCTCATGGCTGTGGCCTCTCCCGCTGCGGAGCACAGGCTCCGGACTCGCAGGCTCGGCGGCCACGGCTCACGGGCCCGGCCGCTCCGCGGCACGTGGGATCTTCCCGGACCGGGGCACAGAACCCGTGTGCCCTGCATCGGCAGGCGGACTCTCAACCACTGCGCCACCAGGGAAGCCCCCCAGTACAATTGATTTTTGTGTAATGATCTTTCATCCTGCAACTTTGTTGAACTCATTTATTAGCTCTAATATATTTTTAGAAGATTTATTAGGATTTTGCATATACAAGATTATGTCGTATGAGAATAGAGATAGTTTTACTTCTTCCTTTCCAACCTGGATGCCTTTTATTTCATTGTGTTGCCTAATTGCCCTGGCTACACACTCCAGTTAATGTTGGATAGAAGCGGTAGCTTTCTTTTTAACTTTACAATTTGAAATTATTTCAGACTTACAAAAAAGCTGTAAGAATAGTACAGAAAGCTCCCATGTACCCTTAACCCACATTCACCAAGAGTTCATATTTTGTTCCATCTGCTTTCTCATTCTCTCTCTCTCTCTCTCTCTCTCTCTCTCCCTCCCTCTCTCTTGTGGGTGCATATGTATTTATGATATATAAAAATAATATTTTTATCAACTGTGTCTAAGTAAGTTGCATACAGCTTACCCCTTTAGCCCTAAATACTTCACTCTGTATTTCATAGCCACAGCATAATTACTGTATAATTATTATAGACTCTTACATAACCAAAGTATAACTATCAACCTCAGAAATGTTAATGTTAATACGATGATATTACTTTATCTAAGGTCTTATTCGAATTTCACCAATTGTCCTCATGATGTTTTCTCTGATCCAGGATCCAGTCTAGGATCCCACGTGGCATTTGTTCTCATGTCTCTTTGGTTCCCTTTAATCTGGAACATTCCTCTGCTTTTCTTGGCCTTTCATGACATGGACATTTTTGAAGAGTGCAGGCCAGGTGTCTGGCGGAACGTCCTGAGGTTGGATTTGTCCGGTGTTTTCTCAGGGTGCGATTTGGGTTGTGTGGTGTTGGGAGGCTACCAGGCCCTCTCTGTACTTCTCCTCAGGAGGCAAGTGTTAATTGTTTTGTCCCTTCACTCTGATGTTAACTTTAAGCATTTGGTTAAGGTGGTGACTGCCAGTTTCTCAAGTGGACAGTTATTATTTTTCCCTTTGTGACTAAAAAGTAGCTTGTAGGAAGATACTTTGAAACTAGGTAAATATTCTGTTCTTTATCAAAATGTCACCAGTCATTGATAATTCTTGCCTAAATCAATGATACAAAACAGTGATTCTTCTCCCTCCATGATCTCTCCTACATTCATTCATTGGCATTCTCCTGTCAGGAAGAGCTCCTCTGTTCATCTAACTATATATTCATTATCAGTGTGGACTCGGGGATGTGGATTTTATTCGATGGACTGTAATCCATTATTGTTTTTTTGTTTTGTTTTTGTTTTTTTGGCCGCGCCGCGCATGGGACCTTAGTTCCCAGACCAGGGATCGAACCCGCATCCCCTGCATTGGAAGATGGATTCTTAACCACTGAACCACCAGGGAAGTCCCTCGGGTAGCTTTAAAAAAATTTCCCGGGCTTCCCTGGTGGCGCGGTGGTTGGGAGCCCGCCTGCCGATGCAGGGGACACGGGTTCGTGTCCCGGTCCGGGAAGATCCCACATGCCGCGGAGCGGCTGGGCCCGTGAGCCGTGGCCGCTGAGCCTGCGCGTCCGGAGCCTGTGCTCCACAATGGGAGAGACCACAACAGTGAGAGGCCCGCGTACCGCAAAAAAAAATAAATAAATAAATTAAAAAAATAAAAAAATTTTCCCTTTATGGGAGTTCCCTGGTGGTCTAGTGGTTAGGCTTTCACTGCCGTGGCCCGGGTTCAATCCCTGGTCGGGGAACTGAGATTCCCACAAGCCAAGCAGAGCACGGCCAAAAAAGAAAAATCTTTCCTTTTAGTATAGCTATGTTATTCATTTGAAATACACTTGGGAGAATTCGTTTGTATTCAGTTTTAGCTTTTCCCCCCCATCCTGTTGATTTTTTTTTTTAGTATGTAAAATAGCAACATGTGTCCAGAAGTCAAAACTACATCAGAAGAGACATCCAGAGGAGCATCACTCCCTCTCGTACCCCTGTCACCCAGTTCCCTCCTACCCCTTTAGGTAACCAGTTTCATTAGTTGCCTTCTTTTCCTTTTTTCTTTTAAAATGAGCTTTACCGGGGTATAATTTACAGACAATAAATGACCCCACTTTAAGGGTACAGTTCAAAGAGTTTTGACAAATGCATACCCCTTTTAACCACCCTCCAGTCAAGATACAGGCGATTTCCATCAGCCCAGAGGCCCCTCTGGGTTCCCTCTGCAGCCAGTGCCCCTCCGCCCAGCCCCAGGTGGCTGCCCATCTGCTTGCTGTCACCATGAAGATGGTGAGCATCTTTTCCCTTGCTATTGCCGTTTTTTTTTCCTTTTAAAAAAAACGTTTACTGGAGTATAATTGATTTACAATGTTGTGTTGCTATTGCCATTCTTATTTGTCTTTTGTGACATTGTGTATTCAAATCTTTTGCCTGTTTTTTTGTTTCTCATTCGGCCACATGCACAGGGCATGCAGGATCTTAGTTCCCTGACCAGGGATCAAACCTGCGCCCCCTGGCAGTGGAAGCGCAGAGTCCTAACCACTGGACCACCAGGGAAGTCCCTTTTGCCCGTTTTTTAAAATTAGGATGTTTGTCTCATTTTTATTGATTTGCAAGAGTTTACGTGTGTGTGCGTGCGTGCACGCGCGCGCACGTGCATGCAAAACATATTCTGGATACAAGCCCTCTGTCATAAAAATATTTTCTTTTCTCCAAGCCAGTGGCTTGTCTTTTCATTTTCATAGTAGTATCTTTTAAAGAGCAAAAGTTTGGATTTTTGATGAAGTCTAATTTATCAATTTTTCCTTTTATGATTGTTTTTTGTCTCCTGTCTTAAGAAAACTCTGCATAGACCAAGATCACAAAGGTTTTCCCCGTGTTTTATTTATATATATAGTTGTAGTTTTAGCTTTTTTTTTTTTTTTTTTTTTTTCTGGCGGTACGCGGGCCTCTCACTGTTGTGGCCTCTCCCGTTGCGGAGCACAGGCTCCGGACGCGCAGGCTCGGCGGCCGTGGCTCACGGGCCCAGCCGCTCCGCGGCACGTGGGATCCTCCCGGACCGGGGCACGAACCCGTGTCCCCTGCATCGGCAGGCGGGCTCTCAACCACTGCGCCACCAGGGAAGCCCTAGTTTTAGCTTTTACTTTTAGGTCTACAACCCATGTCAAGTTCATTTTTCTGTGTGGTGTAAGTAAGGCGTGTAAGTTTCCTGTGGCTGCTGTACCAAAGTTCCACAAACTGAGTAGCTAAAACAGTAGACGTCTCTTCTCGCCTTTTAAGATGATAAAAATATTCTGGCAGTAGATACAGGTGATGGTTGCACAACATTGCGAATATACTCAATGCCACTGAAATGTACATTTTTAAATGGTCAATGGTTATTTTTATGTTATGCGAATTGTTCCTCAGCTGAACAAAATTGAAAATAAAAAACAAAATCCCACAGTGAGAGACCGCATGTGCCATCTCAGGTTGCATATGTCCCCCACCCCCTTGAGGAGTGACAGTGCACTGTGCGCGAAGCCTGGGAGCCAGGACTGTCACCTGGTGGTGGTGCTGCAAAATGGGAGGGGCCTGGGGGGGGGGGGAGTCTGCCACTGTCTGGAAAATTATGCCTTCCCTGGCAGTCCAGTGGTTAGGACTTGGCACTTCCACTGCAGGGGCACGGGTTCCATCCCTGGCTGGGGAACTAAGATCCCGCAGGCCACATGGCTCGGCCAAAAAGTTTTAAGAAGATTTAAAACGGAGGAGGCTCTGTATGCGTAGATCCGGAGAGACACGTAGGCTACTGGGGGATGTGTTGTTAAACGACAAACGCGGATGCTTTGTTGGGGCAACTGGACCCGGAGGGTGAAGAGCTGGCCCCTGCCCCTCCCGCTCATTCCTGGCACTGCCTCTCTGACCTTTCCTCCCTTCCTCACCTTCCCCTCTCTCCTTCCCTCCCTTCCACCCCACTCACCTCCAGCCTGCCTGCCTGTGTCGCCACACCTGCTCTTCTCACCGCCTAGCCCACCCCCGGCAAACACTAGTCCCCAGAAGCCTTGGTGACCACTCACTGGCCTCGGTGACCTCGTGTAGTTCTAGAGCATCAGATAATACCTGTCCCAGCAGCCCCCAACTTTCCTCTGCGGCCCCCGGCCCTCTCCGCTACACTCCACACTCACATGAGTTCAAGGTCCGAGGAGAGGGCCCCCAGCACGACAGCGCCCCTCCTGGCAGGAGTGCTGGCCTGCGCTGGCCTCCAGGCAGGAAGTAGGGAGCCCAAGACTGCCAAGCAGAAAGCTGTCCCTGCCGCAGCAGCCCTTTCTTAGGATAAGGGGCTCCTCCCTTGGGCCCCGCCAACCATGGTGTCTTTTCCATCCCTCCAATGGCCACAGGGAAGGGGGTCTCCTCCCCTGACAGTCTCCCTGCCCCCTTGACCCTGACCCCAGACGTCTCCCTTCTTTCCCAGCCTGGCTTCCCAGCAACTTAGGGCTGTTTCTAAAAACCAGCTCCTTCCCTGACAGGACCCAAGACTGGGCCTCAAGGGGCTTGTTTTCCAGAAGCTGCCGGGCCAAAGGCGACTCCCTCAAATCATGCAGCCCTGGGTGAGCTGGCTGAGGGAGAGGGAGCCTCCTCTTCTGGTGGCTTCTCAAAGGGGGCAGGAGGGGGTTGGCGCAGGCCAGAGGATCCCCTCCCCAGGGTTCCCGGAACCCAACAGAAAGCCCCATGACTTCCTCAGAGTTGTTCCCCACATCCAGGACTTAGGGTCAGGCCTGGCCACCCCTCCCTGCTGTGCCCCAGGTGCCCAGGCCTATTCTACCCTCCCCCCTCCTCCAAGTGACCCTGGACGGCCCCGCCCCAGACACAGGGTAAGGAAGCCCAAGTGACAGCTCCTAGCTGCCAGACGCGCCTCCCCAGGCCGCGGCCGAACAGGAGAGAGGGCCCTGCCACAGAGGAGGAAGGCACAAGAGCCCGTGCACCCGGCAAAGCCCACCACCACCGTCAGATCTGCACACCGGCCAGGGAGGTGGGGCCGGACCCAGAGCTGAGATGCTCCCTGCCGGCTGGGGTCTGTCCCCTGTCCCCTCTGCCACGTCTCAGGCAAGGGGAATAAGGGGGGAGCAGGGGTGGCGAGCTTACCTTCCTCAGCCTCCCGGAGCTGGCCGTGGGTGGGGTGGGCAAGCAGCGAGTACAGGGCATCCATAGGGCCTTCCCGTGTCCAGACTGGGGAGAGATGCTGTGACAGGGACACAGGGTGGCTGGGAGCCACAGGACAGCCATGTCCCTTACGGAAGGGGCACAGCTAGGAGACACAAAGGAGCCCAAAGTCCTGGGCGGGAAGCATGGGGAGGGGTGCCCTTCCTACCCACGTAGGTGCCGCGGTGGGGGACGAACTGGGCCTGCTGAGGCCCCACTGGATCCCAAATAGCCCTTCCACCCTGCCACCCCTGCCAAACACACACTTTCTTGCAAGACGCAGAGAGCAGAGATATTGTATGATTCCATTTATGTGAAACTTCCAGAACAGGCAAAGCCATACAGACAGAAAGTAAACCAGCGGGTGCAAGGGCCTGGGGGGCGGCTGCTAATGGACGTGGGGTCTCCTTTCGGGGTGGTTCACAACACTATGAATGTACTAAGTACCGCTGGATGGTACACTTCCAAACGGTCACAACGGTGAATTTTATGTTATGTGAACTTTAGCTCAATAAAAAAGAAATCTTTAAAAATAAAACGCACAACAGGTGCTCCAGCTCTAACGCGTGTATCTCTTTGTCGTCAAAGAAAAAGGCGGTAAACAGCAGTGCCAGGGGCAGGGGCCGAGCAGGCCCCGTCACGTCTCGGCAGCGGGGAGCGGGCGCCCGGAATCCTGGGGCCGCAGGGAGCCGGAGGAGCTGGGGCCGCGCTGCTGCCACGTCACCGGATCTGGTGCAGGACGAGGGGACGGGGAAGGAAAGGCGAGCTGAGCAGGGCCGGGCGGGCCTCCCGCCGGGCAGCCAGGCCAGCCCCGCCCAGCGCTCGAGGGCTCCTGTACCGTGTACTTGTCCCACTTCTTCTCAGGGTCGTAGGGCTCCCAGCGGCTGGCGGGGAAGATGTGCTTGTTCTTCTCGTACCAGCTCCGCAGCACCACCTTGCCCGCGTGCGACTGGGGACGGCAGGAGGGCCGGGCGCTGCGGCTCAGGGCTCAGGGCCACGTGGCCGGACCCCTCCTACCCGCGCGGCGCCCCCGCCCGCCGTACCTCGTCCTTCTCCACGGTGGCGTCGCTGAGCAGCCGCACATCATCGTGAACGTCGAAATTGAAGAGGGGCCCTGCAGGGACAAGGAGACAAGAGGCCAGGCCCCCTCAGCCGCCGCCCTGTGACGCGGGCAAGTGGCCGCGGGGTGGGGCCAGGCGCACTCACCGCTCTTCCCTCGCGCCTTGGTGACGATGAAGTCGTAGAAGCTGTGGTGCTAGGAGCAGAGGGCAGGAAAGCGACGACAGGTGAGCCATCTCGGCCGCCTGCGAGCCGGGCTCCAGCCCTGCCCACCTGAGCCGAAGACCCAGGGCAGGCGGGGCCCCCCTCGAAGCCCCCGGGTGTGCCGCAGCCCGAGACCCTCCCCGCAGACCCAGGCGGGGCTGCGGGGACAGAGAAGGGACTCACGTGAGGGATGATTAGGTCCTCCTTGATGTACATGAGCTGCTCCACCCCTGCCGACCTGAGGGAGAAAGGACTAGGAAGCGGGTGGCCAAGGACACCGGGGCACTAGAGCTAGGAGGCGGAGGCCCGCGATGCTAGGAGGGGGATGGGAAAGGGAGCCCGGCCCCCTTCTCAGGAGCGCGGCGCCCAGCGTGCCGCGAGCAGCAGCTGCCACCTGGGGTCCCGAGCGCCAGGGCTGAGGCTGCAGACTCCGGTGCACCCCGTCACACGCCCGCGCAGCCCCACCTGAGCTCGCTGAAGTCTTTGCGCAGGATCTCGAGGGCCTTCTGCAGGAACTGCTGCATCGTGTTGCCCTTTTTCATCTGTGTGAGTGACCCGAGAAGAGGCGAGAGGGAAACCGTGCGGGGAAACCAACCGAGGAGTTGGGAAGGGAGGACGGAAGTCCGGAACCCTCCTCCCTGCTCCCCCCCGAACCCCCAGGGGCCACCACACCAGGGGGCCTGAGGGCTCTGTCGGGACTAACAGCTCCTTCCCACCGAGGCCAAAGGAGGCTGGGCCCGAGGGGCGAGGGGCACGGGGCGCAGGCCCCGCAGCGTCACCTTGACTGTGCGCCGGTGCCCTGAGCCATCCCAGTAACTGAAGGTGATCTCGATCTCCTCGCCTACAAAACAGAATTGCCGCTTGGCCTCCAGACCCCAGTGTCCCCACTCCCGGCCAGCTCCCCGGGGCTCGGGGCACTGCCCAGAGCAGCCCCGGCAGGAGAGAGGGTGTGGCTCCCAGCCCCGGGCCACGTGCGTCCTACTCCAGGAGCCCTCACTCTTGATCTTCTCCTGCTTGGCTTCCCACTCCTGCCGTAGCTCCTCCCGGAGCCGATTCTCCTCCTCCTGGAAGAGAAAGAGGCAAAGGAGGGAGGCCCAGGGGGCACGTAGGGCCCCACTTCCTGAGCAAAAGCCTCAGCCAGGGTCAGGGTCAGGCCGCCTTTACCTCCCGGTCTCGGTCAGGCAAGAAGCTCGTGTCCACATCTGGGTTCTTCCCCAGTTTCCTCTTCTTTGTGGTGATCTCTGGAGCAAAAGGAAACACGAGGGTCAGCGGCACGACAGCCCTTGCCTCCGGGGCACCCCAGCCCTTTGTCACCCAGGCCTCAGCTCAAACGCAACCTCCTTGGAGGCTCCTTGGACTGGCCTCGCCGGGACGCACGGCCCTCTTCACAGCACCTACGGAAACCTTTATGAAAGGCGCCCTCGCCAAGGGGCCTTCACCTCGGTCTCCGCTGCCAGCAGCTGAACAGGAGGCTGGTACCTAATTGTTGCCCTGTCGGCTGTGACCTGGAGCGCCTCGGGGACACATCTGAAGTCTCACCCACTCTTCACGACAGCCTCAAAAGGTTACGACATCCCTTTTTACCAGGAGACGAAGCTGAAGCCCAAAGTCCCATGGTTGCTACTATCAGAACCCGCAGGGAGGAGGGAAGGAGAGGCCCCACGTGGGCTCAGGCCAGGCCTGCCATCTTGGACTCTGCGACTCACTTTCCCCAATTAGGGCACAAAGGAACGAGAACAGTGATTCTTCAACTTGCTGGTCTCGGCACCCTGGACGCTCTTACGAGTCACCAAGGAACCCAGAGAGCTCTTCTCCCCGGGGGTTGTAACCATTGACAGTCACAAAATTGGAAATTAAGTCTGGGAAGTGCCAAAGACTCGAGAGCATGAAAGCGTGCGTTCTATCAGCTGTCGGAGGGAGGACGTCATGCCGTGTCACGTGACCTCTGGAAAAATCCACTGCACGCTCATGAAAGAACAAGGGTGCAAGAGGCCAAGGACATCTTAGCGCAATCATGAAAACGGTTTTTGACCTCGCAGACCTCTCGAAAGGGTCTCGGAGACCCCCAGGGGTCCCTGGAGCACTGTTTGAGAACCGCTGACCTAGAAGACAAGCCCATACTCCAGGGCAGGGGTTCCAGCGCCTGGACAAGTTACAAAAATTCCACGCCAGCTACCCAGGGCCGGGCCCCTGAAACCAAACCTCCAGGGGGAGGGAAGCACCCACAAAGCCCCAGTGACACACAGAGAGGTTGAAAGCCTCCCCCCGAGACCCGTGCTGTCCCAAAGGCGGCCTCTGCCATACAGATGCGCAGCTCACGCCAAACGCAACTGACCTGCCCGTGGGAATATTTTAGATACCAAATATCACTAGATCGTTACTGTTACTAAACAGCAGTGAGACTACTCCTGGGGCTTCCCCCCGGGAGGCTGGCAGGCTCTTCCTCCTGACAGCATCGGCCGCTGCCCCCAAAGCTGTCCCAGTGCCATCCCCTGCCTCGGTCCCCCAACACCGATCCCAGGCCACCACATCCTGGCCATCACGCTTTCTAACCCAGCCCAAGCCCGCACTGCATCCTCCCCGCTCCTCAAATGTGCCCACTTCTGCCCGCTCTGCTTCTGGGCATGCTCATCTCTTGACTCTACATGCTTCCCCACCCGCCTCTCTCTGGGTGCTAATGAGATTCCCCTCACCCTGAAGGCCCAACTCAATGTTCCCCCCTCCCTTGGCCCCGGCGAGATGCACGCTTCCCTGTGTGTCTCCCACCAGGACAGGGACGGTGCCCAGCTTCTGTCCGTCTGCCTCGGCCCTGGCCCAGCCGTGAGCGGGTACCCAGCACACAGGGGCCCCACGGTGGCCTCAGCCTTCCCGGGTCGTTCCTGCGGCCTCTTGTTCCCTTGGGCTTCGTTTCTGCGGTTGTGTCAATTGACACTGAAATTATTCCAGCAGAATTAAGTCTGGTGCCCAGCCACACGAGCCCCACACAGCTGCCCAGGGACCGCACAGCTGGTTCCCACTCAGTCGGCCAACGGAAGCGAGCCCCCCACTCCACTCCACTTTGCCATGGGGAAGACTTGGCCCTTTCCCTCCTGGCCCAACTTGCGAGGTCCGGGACCCCGAATGCGGCGGGCAGTCAAGGCTGTTGGTAGAGGCGCTTCCTCACTTGAGAGCCAGAAAGCAGGACCGAGCTCTGCCAGCGGGAGCCCTCCCCGTCCCCAGCCTGCCCTCACCTCCCCTCTCCAGCTCCTCCTCGTCCACGGCCGCCTCCTCCTCCTCCTCCTCGCCCGCCTCGTCTTCCTCCTCCAGCGTGAAGGACAGGCTGGAGATCTTCCGCTTGGCCTCTTTCTTGCGCTCCTTCTCTCGCAGCTTCTCCAGCTTCCTGCCAAGGCATGGGTGGCCGTCATACGTGTCCCCACCCCCGAGGCCCCTTCCCCACCCCCGAGCCGCCTGTGTGCTCGGTGCGGGCCCCACTCAGCGCAGGCCCAGAGGACTCCTACTGGCCCGGGGCACTTCACGATCACGGGCAGGGCTCTGATGATGCCAAAGGGTCCCCCTCCCCTTCCACGCGCGGGACCAGCCCGACCCGCCCGCAAGCACGAGCTCCATCCGGAGGGGAAGGCCGCGGGCTGCGGGGAGACGACGCACAGCTGCAGCTCCTTCGACTGCTCCTTCTTGGCTAGCTGCTTCTCCCGCTCCTTCACCAGGGCCTCCTGCTTGGCCTTCATGTCGTTCAGGGTCACAAGACCTGTGAGGTGAGGAGGCGCGGGGGAGAGGCGGTCACCCAGACTCAGCCATGCAGCTGGCCTCAGCCCGGGGGTGCGGACACGAGCGCTTTGCTCACCCACGGTGCTGGACTTGAGCTCCGCCTCCACGGCATCGTAGTGCGCAGAGAACTTCTTGTC
Organism: Physeter macrocephalus; assembly: GCF_002837175.3. NCBI lineage: Eukaryota > Metazoa > Chordata > Mammalia > Artiodactyla > Physeteridae > Physeter > Physeter macrocephalus. The sequence continues at coordinate 121,117,458 of NC_041234.1, forward strand.
AATGTTGGATTTCATTATGTTCTCCTGTCCGGGAGGGAAAGCAGCAGTGAGGGCCACCTGCCACCCCACCATGCAAGTGGGGACCTGGCTTCTAGTCCCAGGTGTGTCCCTAGACTCACTATGATGTGACCTGGGGAAAGCCATGTCCCCTTCCCTTGACTGATGGAAGGTTCCACGGGGCTGTGAGAGGCTCTTCCAGTGCCGAGGGAACCAAGTGGGGTTGTTTCCCCGCGCCATCCGCGCGGCTCCGGCCCCTCCACAGGTCCCGCTGGGAACCAGAGCTCACTCAGTGGTCTGGAGCCGTGGGCCCTCCCTGCCGTTGGTGTCCTTCACGCCCAGCTCTTGAGCTGAAGCTCTGGAGACCCAAGGCAAGGAGTGACAGGAGAGAGCAGAGAGTGGCTGGCGGCCTAGTCCCTCAGCGAGCAATGTTGCTCCCTCCTGGCCCCAGATGCTGCCACAGCTTCCCACGAGGCCTCCTCACTCCAGCCCAGTCCCATCCCACTTGGTACCAAGTAGGTCCCTCTCTGGCCAGCGGCCTCCACAGGAGGTGGCCAGCAGAGAAATGTACCTCCGTCCCGCCACTGAGTTCGCACTGAGACAGTGGGGCTGGGGCTCAAGTGTAAACCGAGGCAGCACCGGGCCTCAGCAAGCAGCCACTTCCTTGGGTCTGGCTGCCACAGTACCTAAGGCCTGCTCTCCCCTTGCGCCGAGTGAGCCCCTGCTCTTCCACCGAGTCTCCCCCAAAGGCCTAAGTGGAGGGCTCCTTCCTTCCTGACGGCCCACGGCCATTGGCCACTCACTGAAGCCCTTAGTGAACCGCGAGCACCCCACACTTTCCTGCCTGCCTTTGTCCCGTGAAATGGGCTCCAGAATGAGTCCAGTGGATTGGCTGGGGCCCACCCTTCCTGATATCCATTGGATCTGGGCCTGACTCTCAGGGCTGAAGGGCCAGAGAAAGAATGCTCTGTGCCCTCGAGGGTCGCCCCAATGCCAAAAATGTAATCACTGAGCGTGGCTCCTTCCTGCTGGAGGCTTGTCACAACCTATCTCCTCTCAGCCTTCTGCGCCCATTTTACAGATGAACAGACTGTCGCCGGCTCATTTCCGCCCCTTGCTAGAGATCGGCGAGCAAGGGTCCCACCCCCACTCGCCGCCCGCGCTCTGCTCCCGCTCCCCGGGGCCCCGCGCGACCCCGGGCGGCGGGAGCAGAGCACCGGCGGCGGGCCGCGCGCATGCGCCGAGGCGCCCCGGCCCGGCCCGCACCTCCGCGATCCTCTGCTTCATCTGCTCCATCTGCTCGCGCTGCTTCTCCCGCTTCTTCATCAGGTGCATGGCGCGTCCCGCCTCGCTCGCGGCACCCTTGTACTGAGCCATGGCGGCGGCAACAGCGACAGCGGTCCGGCAGAGTCTCAGGGGCTGCGGCGGCTGTGGAGGCGGCTGTTCAACTGACCCCAGCGCCGTGACGTCGGCTACCAGGGGACTCGCTGCCACCGCGCCCCGCCCCCGGCACGTGACAGCGCGCCGCCCCGCCCCGCTAGCGGCCCCGCCCCGCCGGCCGCCGGAAGCTGGACGCCGGTCCCTCTCCTCGTAGGTTCCCCAGCAGTTCCTCAACAATAACCGCCGGTACGAGGCTGGGTCCCCGGTCCTGCTTCCCTCTGTTGACCCCAAGGCTGGGCCCCCGGGCCCTTCACTTCCTCGATGTTGATCCCAGTCTAAGGGCAGATCCCCCCAATCCCCTCGCTGCCTCCCTGCCTGAGGGCGCCCTGGTTCCCCCTGCTTCCTTGGCTTTGACTCCCCTCCCAAGACTGGGCCCCAGTCCCGCGTTTCCCCAGGCCATGAGGCTGGGCCTGCGCTTCTGCTTCCTCCACTTCAGCCCCCACCCCAGGCCAGACCCCTCTCCCCCGATTCCTCTCACATTGACCCCTTGGGCAGGGTGATGTGGCCTGTTTCCTCTGTATAGGCCCTCTCAGTTCAGGGGCTCTGCAATTTCCTGATGAAGAAAGTCACCTCTTATAGCCATCAGGAGCAAAGCTAAGCCACACGCAGTCCCAAGCCTGGGTAGGAGAGCAGGACAGCCCAGGGAGCCAAGGCCCCGCCCCAGACGCAGCTTTGGGGAAATAAAACTAATGATCTGGGCTCAGGTTTCAACACAGTTTTATTGGGAGGTTTCGTTTTCTGTGAAATACACTAGAGGCTGGGGAAGGGGACACATTCACTTTGCAAGATAAGGGTTTCCCACCACTAAGGGGAAGGAATAGGGCAGGGCACGCAGGGTTTCGATCCATTTTCCCACCCCCTTCTGCTTTGCTCGCATGTCTTTTCTCTCTCAGCAAGTACCAGCAGACACAAAGACAAGAAACAAAAACCAAATCAACCTCCAATGGGGCCACACCCAAGCCCTCTTCCTTCCCAGGCTGCACCAGGGTCGCCAGGGTTAGGGAGGCCAGGCCAGGGTAGCTGCTCCACAGCCCCAGGCCGCACCGTGAGGCTGCGGGCACGGTGCTCCCTTCTCACACAGGGTGGGCCGAAGTTAATAAATTAGAATAAATTACGGGGGTGGGGTAGGGAAAGGACTGCAACTTTGTGCTGGGAGGGCCCCTTCTCTCCAACACACAAGAGCTGGTGGGGGGAGGCAGGGGGCATCTCCAAAGGCCACTAGAGCAGGGGTAAGAGCAGTGGGGGCAGAAGTCAGCTTTTCCTCCACGTTCCTCCCGAACAGAGCAGAAGAATTAGGGGTGGGGGGGGAGACACACACCAGGACAGGAACCCCCTTCTCCCAAGATAAGGAAGGGCCAAGAAAGAGAATACTAATCAACCCCACCCCACCCCCCGCCCCCGTCTCCCAAACCATCACTAAGGTTAAGGATTTGGTCAGTGAATCAATGAGGTGGGTGACAGGAATGTGGTGGGGGAAGCAGAGGATGCTGGAAACGGGGGTGCCCAGCCACGCCCATCTCCCCAGCCCTTGAGGAGAACAGGCTCAGGTTGGGGCAGAGGGCACCAGGGGCCGGGGCGGGGGTCGGCAATCACTGGTCAGCTTCTCCAAAGACATCGTTCTGTTTGCGCTTCATGTTCTCAAAGTCGAAAGCGGAGCCTGCCATGCGCTTGTAGATGTCTTTGATGTCGTTGCATGTTGTCTCAAAGTGTGTGGTGGCGTCATAGGAGCAGGAACAGAACACCTGGAAACAGCCAGCGCCCGGGGCCCGAGGTGAGCTGGGCAGGGGCCCTGGGCGGGCAGCCAGGAGCCGGGGCCGGGACAGGCTGCTTACCTGGCTCTCGGAACCATCGTCGATGGGCTCGTACAAGTCACTGATGGCCACAAACCTGACGGGCAGATGGAAGGGATGAGTCAGGTCTCACAACCAGCCTTGCCCTCCCTGATGCCCACCCCCCCCCCGGCCCCTTGGCTCCCTTCCTCCCCCCAGCTTCGGCCCCAACCCCCCAGCCCCTCACTTCTGGTCAATGGGCTCCAGCAGCTCCAGGGCCGGCTCAACCTCCTTTTCGGGCTCTGCGGTCTCCACCGTGGTGCTGGCGATGGCAATGTACTTGCCCTGCGCGGCCACGTTGTGCGCGTAGGAGATCATGCACACGTAGATGTCTGCCCGCAGGAAGGGCTCGGTTAACGCGGGCACGTGGGGGGCCAAGCTCAATTTCGGCCCGCCCACCCTCCCCAGCCCTGCAGAGCAGGCAGCATCCAAGCTGCCACCCTCACAGAGAAGAGGCCAAGCCAGCCAACCCCTAGAACCTCAGGTCGTGGGGGCTGCAGTGTGGGTCCCTGTTCTTCCAGGAGGGATCTGGCAGAGAGCCAGCCCCCGGCTGAGGGGGAGAGGCAGGAGCCACACCAAAGAGAACGCGCTGGAGGAAGTCCCATGGGGCTTGGCCTACCCGACTTCCTGTTGACCTGGTTCTGGGGGATGATGATTTGGCAGGAGTTGGCATCGTTGGTGTTCTTGATGGGGTGGCTGAGGATACAGATGATACGGATAACCTGGCCAGCCTTCCGCACGCGGTCTGGAACGTAGCTGGGGTCACAGATCAGCTGCTTGCAACGGGCCACCTATGAAAGCACCAAAAGGCCTTGTCCCGATCTAATCACGCCCCTCGGGGTTTCAGGGCCTGGACTCGCAACGAGGGCTGGCAGCTCCGGCAGGCGGGACACTCCCACAACGTGCAGCTTCCTCCTGCACCTCGGGGAGGGGGCCCCGATACGCAGGTGTCTGCCAACAGGATCGGCTACACAGTCTTCTTCCGGAGCCCCGGTCCCCGGCCTGAGGCCCTCGGAGCCGAGCAGCAGCAGACCCGGCAGAGCCAGGGCCACTGGGAAGAGCGCCGCTAAGGAGGGCGAAGGCCGCCCCGAGCAGCGGGCCCGCGCGGCGGGAACGGCTCACCTCTCCCTCGGACTTCACGCCCACCACCTTGCCGTTCTCCATGATGATGTCATCCACGGGTTTGTTCAGCATGTAGGTCCCCCCGTAGATGGCACTCAACCTGTGGTGCGGAGAGTGATGGTGAGGGCGCCCTCCCGGGACAAACGGGGACCAGCACTATTGCACCACCTGCCCCTACCAGCACGAGGGTGCAGAGAAGGTGGCCCCAGGCAGGCAGAGCTCGGGAGACCTGGTGGTCCTTCCCAACTCTGTCACTGCCACAAACTCAGGACTGAACCTGGAGTGCTCCTTCCTCTCTGGAGCTTAACCCCAGAATGTTCTGCGAAGGGCTAGCGTGAGGGTGGCTCCTCACGGAAGTGTTCTGGGGAACAGAACGAAGGGCTCTGGAGAATCCGACTCGAGGTTTCCAGACCCCGTGCCCAGTCCTAGCACTGCCTGACTCAGGCCAGGAGCCAAGCAAGCCCCCACGTGTGGTCCTTCAACTCTGCACATCAGTACCCCACTGTGGTGCCATCACCCAAGGATGGTGTGAAATGAACTAGGACCACAGTGGGAAAGTACAAAATTCTGTGGAGATACCCAAGGGGGCCGTTTCCACCGTTGGCCTCAGTCCCTCTCGGGACCGCCAACCGACCGAAGCCACGCCCTTACCTCGCAAAGCCCTGGGGCAGCTCGCCAAGGCCATAGAGTGGGTACAGATACGGGCTCTTGCCATACCGGGCCAGGGACTCGCTGTACAACTTGATGCGGTTGATGGTCTCAAGACAGGGCTGGTCCAGGTAGCTGGGGGGATGGGGTCAGAAGAGGCTCCAACAGCAGGACCCCCAGTTCACCCCACCCAGGCACCAGGCCAGCCTTCCCACCACCCTCAATGGCCTGGAGAAGACCACGGATCATATGTAGGGAAGGGACAGAAAAGGCGACAGGCAAGCGAGCACGAGGCTGAGCACGGGAGGCGTGGGCCCCGAGGACAGCAGGCAGGAGCAGGGAAGGCAGGGCGCGGGCCGGATGAGGGGCGGTCTGCCATGCCAGTTTCCCTCACTCATCGGTGCGGTAGAGCGCCAGGGCGTGGCCAGTGAAGTCGATGACATCCTGGCCCAAGTCAAACTTCCGGTAGACGTCACGCATGCTGGTGTTCTGGGGGTCGACGCCCTCGAAGGTCTTGGAGTCATTCTCATCAAAGTTTGCCACAAACACCAGGAACTTGCGGAAGCGCCGTTTCTCAAACATGCCCATCAGATCTGCGCGGGCAACGTGAAAACAATCATTGCACCACAGACAATGAAGCTCTCCATCCCACCAAGCAGGCAGAGCAAGCGGGCACCCTAGCTCCCAGCTGAGTTCTCTTGCTGACCCCCATGTGACCTCAGATTAACCCCTCTGTGCTTCTTGGCCTCAGTTTCCCCATACGTACGAAGAGCGAGTCGGGCTGGACGGGCTCTGAGGGCCCTCCCGGCTCCGACACCTGGGGATGCTTCACTAATCAGGTGGAGCCCCTGTTGAAACCTGAAGTCTGTCAAGGACTCCACATCCCTTCCGCACGCGGACTCCCCTCCTGGCAACCAGTGGGAGGCATGGCCCAGGACACAGAGGGACGACAGAGCAAGGGGCTTCTGGTACGGCGTGAGGAACGTGACCTTGGGCAAGGGGTGCCCTGCTCTGGACAGCTGCCCCCCCCCCCACGATTCCCTGGCTCAGGGGACCCACACTCACTAGAAGCCAAGGCTTCGGTCTCGGTGGACGGTACTTTGTAGATCTTGCCCCCCTTGTAGACAAAGCTGCCCTCCACCACCTTGAAGTCCAGATAGCGTGTCACCTCCGTATATAGTAGCATCTTCACTAGCTGCCCTGCGGGGTGGTGTGGGCAAGGCAACAGAGTCAGCGTGGCTCACTCCAGAAGCTCTAGCTGGTCTGGCTGCCATTCTCTGGAGTCTGACCCTCCTCTGGTCATCCTAATCACCCCCCATAATACCTCCTTCGTCTCCCTCACCGTTGGCCATGAGGAATTTGGGGATCAAGTCAACGTTCCAGTCTCGGCCCCGGCCCATTGTCTCAGGGGGCCCCTCCAGCAATTGAAAACGCTTATACAGCTGCAGGCAGGAGAGAGAGACAGAGATGCACCTCAAGGACCACCCCCCGTCCCGCCCCCACCCCCCCGCCCAGAAAACCTGGGGAGCGTTGGCCATGAGGAATTTGGGGATCAAGTCAACGTTCCAGTCTCGGCCCCGGCCCATTGTCTCAGGGGGCCCCTCCAGCAATTGAAAACGCTTATACAGCTGCAGGCAGGAGAGAGAGACAGAGATGCACCTCAAGGACCACCCCCCGTCCCGCCCCCACCCCCCGCCCAGAAAACCTGGGGAGCTGCTTCGTTCTGCACCCCACGCGAGAGGTTAACAAGGGATGGGCCTGGGCCCCAAGCACCCTACCTCCTCCAGGGGGGTGATGGAGGAGCTCTCGCCCCCATAGTAGGGGTTCCGGTCCATATGCAGCACCTTCTTCCCATTCACGGACATGATACCCGACAGGATACATTCCTGGGCGAGGGGCGACGTTCATTGCACTCCTACCTGCCCACATTCCCACCAGCAGCCCTGATGTATTCCCCACCCCAACCCTGAGAGGAGAGCAAAGCTGGAAGGACTGTGCCCCAACAGACAGCTCCTTCCATCCGTGGCTGGTCGCCTTGCCTAAAATTGGGGGTGGTGCTTCATTTGACCACGGTTTCCTTTCATAACCTTGCTGGGCAAAAAGGTGAACAAGGAAGAGAGTATCCAGCAGACACACGCACGGTCTTCCAGCAACCCAGATACCAAGAAAACCATCTACCTACGTAGAGCCCCACAGAAAAGCAAAGAAAACACAATGAACCACAGGGAAGACCTAGCTGCACAGCCAAAGGGACCCAAAAGGGAAGCGAAGAAAGGCTTAGTTAGCATGGTACTGAAATCCCAGGCCCCACCCTGGGCTGCTCTTTCCTCAAAGAGGAGCCTCTGACCGTGAGCCTTCCCAGCCACGGGAAGGGCTTCTGCGCCCGACTGCAGGGGACGCATCTCTCAAGGCAGCAGTCCGAGGGGGTTTGGGGGAGGGTAAACACCCTCACCAGTCACTGTCACCAGCCCAAGGACA
>NC_041234.1:121125471-121128575 GCF_002837175.3 Physeter macrocephalus
CACTCGAGACTCAGCGCCCCGGGTTTCCTTGAGGGCTGGTCGCTGCCCGGCACGTGCCAAACTTCCCGATTCCCAGAGGAAAGCAGGTGCGCCCCCTCAACCACCCTGTGGTGCCAGAGTCCAGGCACAGGGACCACCCTTATCAGTAGGGAAAGTGTCTTGTCGATGCAGGGCACTCGCAGCAGCCCACTGCCCGGGCACCACCCCAGGGCCAGCCTTGCACGCCGGCCCGTCCGAAGCCGGCAGCCTCAGGTCTGCCAGTCACTCTCTCCTGCAGAGGGAGGTTCCTGTAAGTGGGGTCATTGGGTCAAAGGGCACGGATGTTTCAGTGGTTCTCACGCCGCCCGGCCGCTGCCGTCCAGAAAGACGGGTCCAGGCGACAGAGGTGGCGCCAGCTCTCCCAGCGCGGGAGGCGATCGGGGTGCCCTGGGCGGTGACGGGGGCGCCTTTGTGAAGGAGGCTGGGGGAGCAGGCAGGGGGTGACAGCGTGTGAGCGCGCTGCCCTCTAGAAAGCAGACGGCGAGGGGGAAGGCCGCGGAAGGCTGAGCCTGCTGGCCCCTGGCTCTTCGCATTCTGCTGTTTCCCGTACACGCTTCTGTCCCTCCGGGTTTCGAAAAGGCACGTGTAATTTTTAGGGCACTTTTGGGGCTTCCCCGCCTATCTTTTTTCTATGCACGTGAAAGAAGCCGACTTTGGTCACTTCATGACCCTGCAAGGGTGTTACTCCAGCAATCGTAGGCTCTTGGGCGCCCTCCTTTCCTGTTCCCCGCCCCCATCTCCGTGGCTGAGCATGTACTTGCTGAGCTGGACGGCTCGGGGCAGGAGGCCTGCCTGCATCTTACATCATTCGGTGTGGCCATTGAAGTGGCCTCGGCCTTAATGCACGTGGCTGCCCTTTGAGCCCCGGCCTGTCACATCGGGCCCCTGGCAGGCAGCAGGTCCACCTGTCGATGACAGTGGCAGCCGCTAACTTTTGTCGGCTCACAGATGGGGACCTGTGTTCAGTAGATTTGGAGAGGCGCGTGCACGCGGTGAGACCCGAGGCCATCCCCAGTGGCCTCCCCCACCGAGGAGCAGCCGCTGTCGCCCCGCAGGGAGCTGTGTGGACATAGGGACGTGGAGTCGGGAGATCGCGGGCTGGGGCGGATGTAGCTGAGGAGAGCTGGGCTATCACTGCGCCACGGGACAGGGCACCGGGAAGTCTCTGCCGAGGCTGCTGCTGTCTCCGGGGTGGGCAGGTGCGAGGCTCTTCGTGCAGGTGTGGACCCCGGGGTCCAGACGGGCCTGCGCCTCCTCGCCACTTCTGGAGCAGTGGCCGGTCGGCAAAGAGCCTCTGAGCACTGACCCTGCCTCCCCTCCCCCTCCCCCCGCCCTGCCCCGTTTCTCACCTTCTCCCTCTCCAGCTTCCAGAAAGGCTGTCTTTGCTGGCTGTCTCCACCTGCTTTCCTCCCAGGCCCTCCCAACCCATCCACTGAGATGGCTCTGGCCAGGGCCCCCGGCACCCACATGTCGGAACCCAACGGGCAGCTCCCTGGGGCTCCTCTCCCCTGGGACCACCTCCTTCACCTTCAGAAGGGCTTCTCTGGGGGCCGCCATCAGCCCGAACCCGCCCCCGTTCGGCTGCCCTGCAGTTGTCCCTGTTCGCAGTGATAGCGCGTCCACCGTGACGCCTGGAGGACCCCCTTGGCCCCAGCGCACCGTGACTTGTCCCTGCCTCTGCGCGGCATGGCGGGGATGCCGGGAGCACAGGAGGGTCCTGCTGTGGGCCCTCCGTGACCCCCCATGCCCTCGCCAGGGCGCGGGCCGCCAGCGAGCAGGCCCGGCAGCTGGAGAACGAGCGCGAGGCGCTGCAGCAGCAGCACAGCGTGCAGGTGGACCAGCTGCGCCTGCAGAACCAGAGCATGGACGCTGCCCTGCGCATGGAGCGCCAGGCTGCCTCGGAGGAGAAGTGAGTGGCCCGCTGCCTCCTGGGAGCCCTTCCAGGGGCCGGCTGTGGGGGAGGGCCCAATGCTGTCCCTGACTGTTGTCACACCCCAACGATCCGGCTTTCGGGGGGGTGACATCATTCGCTCTCCAGTCCACATGTTAACAGCGTCCCGTCTGGGATCCTACGTTCTCCTTGTTGGCGTGTCTTTTGAGTCTTCTTTAATCTAGAACAGTCCTCCTGCTTTTCTGTGTTTTTCTTGAACTTGACTGTTCTGAACAGTACAGGACAGCTCTGTTTTATTATAAACATTTCTTTGTGTACGTTTTGAAATGCCAGATTGATGGAAAATGATATGAAATAGGTAGCAAAGCTTGCCTCAGAGCTGACGGCCTTCAAGGCACACGGGCGCCCTGAAAGCCACATTCTGGTCTTTGGCCGTGACGAGAAGGAAGAGGGTGGAGTTGGAAGCGGTAAGAGCTGTGGCTGGGTCAGGACGAGGTGGTTTCTCCAGCCTAAGCTCCTTTTCCTTAGGAGGAAGCTGGCCCAGCTGCAGGTGGCCTATCACCAGCTCTTCCAAGAGTATGACAACCACATCAAGAGCAGCGTGGTGAGCAGTGAGTGGAAATGAGCGAATGTCGTGGAGGTGTCTCCTGGGCCGTCAGCCTGGGGCTGACCCCGCTCAGTTCAGGGAGATTGGAACTCAAGGCCCCACCTTAACAGACCCGCAGCGTTGGCTTTGGAGAGGGATACTCGAGTCGACCTAGAGCTTTGTCAGGGCTGTGGGGTGATGGCTCAGGACAGGCAGTGGGGAGGTGGGCACGCTTGGGCTGTGTTGTTTGCTCCGCCTGTGGGCCCGACCGTGCTTGTCTCCGCAGCTGGCCCCTCCCGCCAGGCATCCCCAGATTTCCTTGGGAATGTTTCCATATCAGTGTTGAAGGTGGCTGATACCCCTTTTCTAGTTTGTTCTCGTCAGACTTATACTGAGTGCACTTTCTACTGATCACATTTTAAGAAGGATGTAGTCGAACCTGAACATACCTGGAAGAGACTTATAAGGGTAAAGCCTGAAAGTGGGTCACATGAGGAAGAGTTGGTTATGAAAGCGTGGCCCTTTGATCTCCAGAGGGAAGGCTTGGTGGTGTGCGTGTGCGTCCGTGTGGGGGGGGGGGGTGTGGGG
>NC_041234.1:121128761-121136212 GCF_002837175.3 Physeter macrocephalus
GGGGGGGGGGGGGGGGGGGGGGGGGGGGGGGGGGGGGGGGGGGGCGGGGCGTCCGTGAGGGACCAGCAGACCCTCGACCAGGTGGCAGAGCGGAAGGCCCGATGGGCCTCGGCTGAGCGGGCCCGTGCTGGAGCATTAGTGCATGAGACTGGCTCAGCGTGGAGCACGTGGCCTCAGGAGGGAGTGTGGCCCCCGTCCTTTGAGGGGCTGGAGGACTGTCCAGCTGGGAAGGGAACGTCAGCCTGGGGGGCGGTGGTGCCGGATGGCCTCAGAGGTCCCCTCCAGCGCCCGCCTTTCCTGGGCCCTGCACAGCACGGGCTGGCTGGGCCCGATCCCTCGCTCCTCTTGGTTCTGCTTTCCTGGAGCGGCAGCCGGCCTGGGGGCAGCCTGGCCCCAAGGCTGAGCCAGATCGGGCTCCGTCAGCTCCCCGTCGCCCACACCTAGGGATTGCAGCTGGAAGAGCTCAAGCAGCAGCTCAAGCAGGCCGAGGAGGCCCTGGTGGCCAAACAGGAGCTGATCGACAAACTGAAGGAAGAGGCTGAACAGCACAGGGTGGTGATGGAGACGGTCCCGGTGCTGAAAGCCCAGGTGAGGCTCCTCTGCGGCCCGCGCGTGGGCGAGCACACCGGGCCACCGGCGCCGGGGCCTGCCCGTGCCTGGCGTCATGTTGCAGTGGCCTCTCAGAAGCCCTCCGAGCCCCTCGCAATGTCCCTTGAACCCTCAGTGCCTTTGGGGTGACTGTGTTTGCGCCGTGGGCTCTGGGAGAGCAGGAACGGGCTGTGCCTCCCCCCGGCCCGCCGTGGCTGGCACAGAGCGTCCGGTGCGTGGCTGACGGAGGGCGGGCACTGCCCCTGTGTTGGCCCCGCCAGGCGGATATCTACAAGGCAGATTTCCAGGCTGAGAGGCAGGCCCGGGAGAGGCTGGCCGAGAAGAAGGAGCTCCTGCAGGAGCAGCTGCAGCAGCTGCGGAGGGGCTACAGCAGGCTGAGGGGCGGCTGCCAGGACTCGGCCAGGTGGGCCTCGGGCCGCGGGCCCGCGGGGGGCACCGGGCCCGCGCCTGTCACATGGGGGGCGGCCTCCCTCTCCCTGCCTCGCGGCCCGGCCTTCCGTCAGCTTTGGACGTGCTGGGGATCGACTCGTACGTATTGATCGCGCGGTTTCTTTTCCCAAAGGATCGAAGACATGAGGAAGCGGCATGTAGAGGTCTCCCAGCCCCCCTTAGCCCCGGGCCCAGGTGAGGGAGCTGCAGGGGGAGGGCTGGGGAGGGCAGGGTGCTGGGAGGAGGTGCTGAGGATCCTGGGGCCCAGCGGACGGAGCTCCAGGGAGCTCGCACCGGCCCCCCGCCCCCGCTCCCCAGCGCTACCGCCCCTGGGGGCGGAGCTAAAGGGGAGGCGCTAGCGGTGGGGACCCAGGTCACTGGAACCAAGGTGTCTCAGCACTTTCTGCCTTGGCCCTTCCCTGCAGTTCGTGCAAGGGGACACACAGGGAGCCCGCCCCCACCGGTGCCTATTCTCTTTCCCCAGCTCATCACTCCTTTCACCTGGCCCTGCCCAGCCAGAGGAGAAGCCCCCCTGAGGAGCCGCCCAACTTCTGCTGCCCCAAGTGCCAGTATCAGGCTCCTGACATGGACACCCTGCAGATACACGTCATGGAGTGCATCGAGTAGGGCTGCCTGCCGACACCCAGCCCAGGACAGTGCAATCTGTTGCTTTCCTCTCCTGTCTGCCTGGTCCTGAATTAGGGGCTGGGTGACAGAGGGTGGGCCCCTTCTCTGAGCCCCGAGAGCTAGCCGCAGGGCCTTACGCTTCTGCGCCCCCGTCCGCTGGTTCACCTCTCTTAGGGCACACGGAGCCCCAGATAGGCCCGATGCTCTGCTTTTTTTGTTCGTTCTGTCTGCTTGAACTGCTTGTCTCCGGGGTTCGCTCTTCTTCCACCTGTGCTGGGGAAGTCGAGAGCCAAGGCCAGGGCTCCCAGACAGCTGCTTCCCAGGCTGAGATGGGCAGGAGGGCCTTCGTCCCGGCCGCCTGGCACGGTGCAGCGCTGCTCTCATGGGCTGTGTGCTGGTCCGCTGCGGCCGCACCACTGTGGATCGAACTTGTCTGCTGCTAGTGGACGTTTGGGTTGTTACTGGTCTTTTTACTGTCATAAACAACACCACGGTGAAAATCCTTGTGCATCCGTCGTATGTACCTTTGGGTTGGATCCCGCAGCAGCGGCACCACTGAGCGGGGGGCAGACAGTACCGGCGCTCCCCAACCCTGGGCGCGCTTTCCCGCTCCTCCCTCCCCGTAGCCCTGCCGTGGATGACCGGTGTCCAGCCGGCGGGCTTGTGCCATCCACCAGGCGAGCCGTCCTCTGCTAAGAGCGAGCTTGAGCATCTCTCAGAGCTTGAAGGGTCCTTTTCAGTTCTTCTGGTGTAGACAGCCTGTTTGTATTTTCTGCCCATTTTTCTGTTGGGCTGTTAGTCTTTTGTTCCTTGACTTACAGGAGCTCTTTGGTCATTAGTGGGATCAGCTCGTGGCTGGGAGAGCAATTTCGGCTATCTTTTCCTCCTGACTCGGTACCGGCGTGTTCGGAGCTTGTCATCCTTGTAGTCACGTTCATCCACTGTTCCTTCACGGCTTGGGGCTTGGAGTTGCTGTGACCACCTCTTGGTCTGGCAAGGGGCGCGTCCCACACGTACACTTTCCCTGTCCTTGCCCTGACACTGCAGTGCGCTCTTGTCCTCCGCAGGTGCGTTGCCACCCAGCGTGAGCAGTGGTGGCCATAAGTCGTCACATTCCAAAAGTTCGTGATGCCGTTCCCCACGCCAGCCGCAAATGCCCCGGCCTGGCCAGCAGAAGCCACTCAGCCATCTTTGGCAGATTACCAGCACCAGAGAACTCTTCCTCGTTGTTTTGCAAGATTCTGGATATTTCCGAGGATGTCAAAGCTGTGGGCATTACCCCTGCAACTGTGGTTTACTCCTCAGTGCCCAGCCTCTTCCTGCACCCCGCGGGCTGCCCTGGTTGGGAATGGGATGTCACAGATCCGCCCCTGGGTTTTGTCCAGGCCTCCCTGCTATGTGGCAGTGACAGGGTGGGCTAGGGTCGGGGTATAAGTCTCCTGCTGGAAGATGGCCCAGCCCGCATCCTGATCCAAAAACAAGCCTCGGCTGGGGGCTTTCTTGGCATCTGCAGGGGTGGGAGGGGCTGACCCGCTTCCTGAAGCCCAAGTATATAGTCGCAGATGGTCCTTCGGGAACACGTTAAAGGCACAGATAGGTTCTCCGCTCATGGGTGCTGCGTTTCAGTCCACATCCTGCAATTTTTCTACAGGAGCACTTTCTGTTTTGGGGGGAATGTGCTAGTTTCCTGTTGCTGCTGTAACAAATGGCTACAAACTTGGTGGCTTAAAACAACAGGAATTCATTCTTTCCCAGTTCTGGAGGCCAAAGTCTGAGATTCAGGTGCGGGCAGGCTTGGTTCCTTCTGGAACCTCTGAGGGAGCATCAGTTCTGGGCCTGTCTCCCAGCTCCTGGTGGCTGTCCTCGGTGTTCCTTGGTTGGTAGACGCATCTCTCCGGCATCTGCCTCCGTCTTTACGTGGTCTTCTCTGCTTCTGTCTGTGTCCTCTTTCTTCTCTTTTAAGGATGCTTGTCATTGGATCTGGGGCCCACCTGTGTCATCCAGGATGACCTCATCTGTAGACCCTTACTTTCATCACATCCCCAAAGACCCTTTTTCCAAATAAGATCACAGTCGCAAGTTCTGGGGGTCAGGACACATGTGTCTCTCTTGGCCACCATTCAGCCCAGCACAGGGGCGTCTTCTGGAGCCCACAGATTAGGACAGACGCAGTCCAAGGCAGGCGTCTCTAGGAGCTGCAGCTCTGTCGGAGGGCTTATTCCCCAGGGTGATGGTGGTGAGGAAAGCTGGAGTTGGGGGTGGGTGGGCCCTCGCAGGCTTGGGGACTGTCGATCCTTAGGACGTCTTGTCTCCAGCTGGACACCGCTGCTGGGGCCGACGGACGTGGCGGGAAAAGGGGGCAGTGCCACTGGACCACCTGCCACCTGGGCTGGCTCCTGGCTGTGTAGGGATTGGCTTCGTGCTTCTGACAGGGCGACAGGGGTGCACAGGAGCCCTTCTCTGATCAGCTCCCTTTTCTGAAAGGGGGTTGAAAGAAGGGGAGACCCTGGAGTGGCGCGAGGTGGGCGTTCTCCCACCCAGGAGCGCGCCCGCAGCTCGGCGGTGACCCCCACGCAGGCTGCACAGCGGCAGTGGCGAGAGAGCTTGACAACACGTGCTGCCCGCGCCCCGGGCCGGCTGAGTCGGGGCTGGGATAGGACCAGGCGCCGGCCGGGAGCCACTGCTCTTCGGAACCTTCTCTTCCTGGAGGCTCTCAGGATTACTGTAACTTTGGAGTACAGTCTGGAGCTAGGGAGCCTGATTCCTCCTGTAGGGCCGACTGGACCCGAGAGACCGAGGGTTGGAAACCAGGGCTTCCACTCTCTGGCTTCGGGCACAAGTGGCTGGATTCCTCCCGTGAGGGAAGCAGCCCCTTGATCCTCATGACCCTGGGTTTGGGAGGTGGAGACAGACAGATGGAAGCACATTCCCTGTGGTCATATTCCCACACGCCCCACTTCGTTACCTGCTTAAGAGGAGACCAGGTGAGCCATGAAATAAGCACCATATGAAAGGTTTTCTCCCTCGCGAAAGACTAAAACAACACAGACTCAGACTACACAAAAAGTGATGTCAAAATAGCAACAAATGAAGACTTCCCGTGCCTTGCTGACAAGGCGCAGGGACCCCCTTCCGTGGGGGCCAGTCGGGCGGGGTGACGACTTGGGCCTGTGCAGCCAGCGCTGCGGCCACCTCATCACCTGGAACACACTCTGTAGCACCTTGGTGTGGAAAAGCCAATAGACACAATTATGTATAAAGTGCGACCCCCAATAAAAGAGGAAAAGCTGCCGTGCACACCCTGCTACCATTTGGATGGATGTGGCGGTAGCATTACCAGTGATTAAGTTTTCCTTATGTATGTACTTTCTAGATGCCTATCATTTGCATGTATGAGTTTGATACATAGAGGATATATGTTACCGCCCTGGGGTGGGTGCAGCAGGGGGTTGACTGCAGGTGGCTGTGGCAGCAGATGGTGCGAGGGCCGACTTGGCGCTTCCATGCTGCGTGCGCAAGCTGGCTGGGGCAAACGACAGAGACGTCTCGTCTCCCAGTTGTGCAGGCCGGGAGGCCGAGGTCCAGGGGTGTGGGCAGGGGCACTTCCTTCCGGGGACCGCGAGGGAGGGTCCGTTCCAGGCCTCTCTCCTGGGCTTGTAGTTGCCGTCTGCTCCTCGTGTCTTCACGTCGTCTCTCCTCTGTGCGTGTCTGCGTCTCCAAAGGTCCCCTTTTTATAAGGACGCCAGTCCCATCGGATGCGGACCCACCCCAGTGACCTCACTTTAACTCGATCACCTCTGTAAAGACCCTGTCTCCAAATGCAGTGGCATTCTCATGTCCTGCGGGTGAGGACTCCCATGTGTCTTCTTTGGGGGGGCACATTTCAACCCATAGCACGTGGGGCACCCAGCCCTGTTCTATAGGAGGCCCGAGACAGCAACGAGTCTGCTATTTTCTGTTAGAAAACGCAGCTCTGCCTGCTTTGCGAGTTGGATGCCTTTGGTTGCCAGCCGACCGCTGACACGTTAGAAAGGGGACAGGGCTGAGCAGGTTCCCTTGGGCGCAGCAGGACGTTGCCCGTCTGAACGGACAGAGCGGACACGTCCCCGTGCGGGCTTTGCCGAGGAGCAGAGAGCAGCAGCGGCTCCTTGGGGAGGAGATGGGCCCGCACGACGTCTCCCTGGGCCCGTCTGCTGTTTGATGGTGGCCTGGTGATTTTACCTTTCTGAGCCTCAGGCTCCTCATCCATAAAATGGGACCCTCCAAGTATTGACTTCCATTTGAGCAGGTTGTCCTTCGCACACTGTTCGTACGTGGTGGATGGAGAAGAGGAAACGAAATAGCAGCACTTTGCGGGTGGGCAGTGTGGGGTGTGGCTGCTTCATGGTTTCTGCGACCTCCTCCCTTACTTTTTGGAGTGTCTCGTGCCTTAGTGGCGCTGAAGCCACGGCAAGGGCGGCTCTTTTCGTTTGTTTGTTTGCTTGTTTGCGGTACGCCGGCCTCTCACTGCCGCGGCCTCTCCCGCTGCGGAGCACAGGCTCCGGACGCGCAGGCTCGGCGGCCACGGCTCGCGGGCCCAGCCGCTCCGCGGCACGTGGGATCCTCCCGGACCGGGGCGCGAACCCGCGTCCCCCGCATCGGCAGGCGGACTCTCAACCACTGCGCCACCAGGGAAGCCCGCAAGGGCGGCTCTTGAAGAACCTTGGCCAAGGCAGAGCTGAACTGTGGCTGAGGTACAAACCACAAGCCTCCGAAGCAGACATCTCAACCTACAGTCAAACTGCGCACTGCACCATGGGTGGGCGGGTGGGGGAATGTCCCCAAATCCAGGTGTGTAAAGTGGGGAGCATGTTACTGCCGCGTCTGTGGGGTCAGCCAGGCGGGCATGGTCGTGAGCCTTCACCGTGTCTCCTCATTTATTTGCAAAAGACCTCTCTAGCCCCATCAGGGTAACCAGTGTGTAGATGTTCAGAAATGGAATGAGAAAACGTGCTCGGACAGACAGCTGCACACTGACCCGTGCTTGTACCTTTCCCGCTGACCCTGACATCTGAGAGCAGTTAAGTGCAACCAACTGAACGTAGGGTGGGAAGCAAAACTGATTTCATAAGAACATAGCGGGACTGTTGGGCTGACACAGATGTTGTAAACACGGTGCTCCACGGCAGAGGTTCCAGGGTTCTTGGTTGGATTAGGTGCTCTGCTAAGCACAGGGGTGGCCAACCCCGTGCTTCACTCAGGCATGAGGAGCCGCTGCTTTAGGAAATCAGGAAGAAGTAAACAATGCACCCAAGCCTTATTCGCGAGTGTGGCAGCACAGCTCATGAACTTCTGACAGACCCGGGGGTTGGTTACATAACTGCTTCTGTTACCCAGTTGTTGGCAAGCACTGACTTCCTAACAGCTGGGCTTCTCTGAGCACGTCCCCAGCAACTGCATGGTGTGTTGCTCACAACAAACCAGACGCACACACGCACACACACACTTCGTTGATCCCTGGCCTCACACACACACGCGCGCGCACACACACTTCGTTGATCCCTGGCCACACACACTGGTAATTCATTTTTTAAAAGCTGATTTTTTTTTTAACATCTTTACTGGAGTATAATTGCTTTACAGTGGTGTGTTGTTAGTTTCTGCTGTATGACAAAGTGAATCAGTTATACGTATACATATGTTCCCATATCTCTTCTCTCTTGCGTCTCCCTCCCTCCCACCCTCCCTATCCCACCCCTCTAGATGGTCACAAACCACCTAGCTGATCTCCCTGTGCTATGCGGCTG
>NC_041234.1:121141286-121141502 GCF_002837175.3 Physeter macrocephalus
TATATATGTCCATGCCACTCTCTCACTTTGTCCCAGCTTACCCTTCCCCCTCCCCGTGTCCTCAAGTCCATTTTCTATGTCTGCGTCTTTATTCCTGTCCTGCCCCTAGGTTCTTCACAACCATTTTCCTTTCATTTGTTTTAGATTCCGTATATATGTGTGTTAACATACGGTATTTGTTTTTCTCTTTCTGACTTACTTCACTCTGTATGACAG
>NC_041234.1:121141575-121141786 GCF_002837175.3 Physeter macrocephalus
TGAACATTGTGGTACATGACTCTTTTTGAATTATGGTTTTCTCAGGGTATATGCCCAGTAGGGAGATTGCTGGGTCATATGGTAGTTTCTTGTGTTTCCATACAAACTGTGAAAATTTTTGTTCTAGTTCTGTGGAAAATGCCATTGGTAGTTTGATAGGGGTTGCATTGAATCTGTAGATTGCTTTGGGTAGTATAGTCATTTTCACAAT